>NC_045476.1:118978205-119278205 GCF_009650955.1 Corvus moneduloides | reverse complement strand
CCCTCCAAAACAAAGGACAAAGAGTAAAGAAATATTTCGTACAATATACTAAGTAGCATTAAATTGCATCTACTCACTCTGTCTGACAAAAATTCAGCAACATCAAGTTCAGCTTCCATGAAACCAAATATTTTATTTTGCTGTCCTTTCAATTGAAAATACAAAATTAGCCAATGCTAGCAAGTCTCCGCACTGTTCCAATTCATGGCCTTATTACTGTCATTATTCACGCTGATGAGCAGTTATGTAAACCGGCTCATTTCTTGTCATCTGAAAGACTCGTGCAACGGTTTTGCAATATGAACAAGGGGCTACAGTCTGACCCATAAGAGCTGGGTTTGCTTGACTTCAGTGCACATTTGCAAATGTTACTTGCATATGAATAAAGGTTGCAGGATCAAATTTATTCCTGGGAGGGGAAAAGGAGCAGAGATTACCAGGAATATGATCCAAATGGGCAATCTTTGTAGTTCAGAAAGATTTCCTGATTTTATAATGTTTCATGACAGCTTATGATGGGCTTTACTTCTTTTTAAACAAAAAAATCACCCTCTAAAGCACTGGCTTTCTCACCCATGAATGGAAGTGACAAGGCACTGGAACTCTTGCCAAAGACTGCAACCCTCTTGGGCCTGAAGGGATATCTGTCCTATGTCCCTGTTAGCAGGTAGGAATACGAGCCAAAGACTATCCAAATCTCTGGAGGAGCTCCCATCAACTTCCTAAGAGAATAAATAGTATTTTATGTGTATGTCTTGAATAATTCTGAAATTTAATATCCCTTTGGGTTTTTAAATTATTTTCTGATTTCTAAGTTACTGTATCATCATCTCTTTATTACAGCCATTTTTTAAAAATGCTACCATGGATAGAGGCATTGACTACTTAGTTGTTTTAAATGTGCTTACCATTTTGATAATGGAGAAGAACCACCTTGTCTGGATAATAACATTTGTTCAAAACAATCATGAAGGGACAAGATGGTGTTGTTTTGAATAAGGGGCTACCCTCAAATACAAAATAAACCAGAATAATGATCTGCTCAGCAGCAGTACCAGTACCATTGTTATATTAAATAGGATGTCAGATAATAACCTCCACAGGAGATGGCTTTTGCGATACACACGTTAAATACAAGTTTTTTATTTTGTTCAGATTCAAAATGCTACATTTTGAGCATCTAGTTGCATGAGAAAAAGAGAATATTCTCTTTTATGGCATGTAACAGTTCAGGCTGTGTGTGGAATCGTGCAGCTATCTACAGCACCATACTGTAAAGTGAAGAGAAAATGTAAACACAATGTTAAATTAGTGTAAAACTGCATGGTAAAGATGAAAAAGAATGCCTGGAGCCTGATTCTGTCAGTTATTTGCCATCTGTAATCCGAACGACAGTTCTTGCTGCATAACAGGCCAGTTCTAGCTTTGAGGCAATAAAAAAGACTCAGTCTCATGAGTGTTCGTATTGTTAATTAATATGATTCTTAGTATTATTATGTTTAAGAGATTACTTATAGTTATTCTGCCTCCACTTGTGACAGATAGTTGTCTGTGGACTCTGAGGCAGCTCGCATAGCTTCTTGTGACAAATATGCCTTTGAGAAATTCCCTTTCTACATTGGAAATGCTCTGCCCATTTGACTGTGCAGCTTGTAGTTTGCAGTTTTCATCCTGACACAAGTATATACCTCCGTAGGGTACTCAGCTTTTCTCATTAACTGTATGAGTGTTTCTCTCCTCCCCTTGTCTCTTGCTAAGGGACTGTTGAGAACGTTCTCTTACTAAATTCTGTGATCTTGCTCAGAATCTTTAGTTGGGAGGGAAATCTGTCAACTACTGAAATCACTGGCTTTTGGAGGGGATTTCTATGTTGTGCTTCTATCTGCATTGTGCTGTACTGCTTTGAGAACTTAAAAGTTCTCAATATTCTTAAAGAAATTATTTCTTTTTCTCTTCATTAGCCCATAAACAAAAGAAAAAAATTGCTTCCTCATTCTCAAGGACCAATATCAACAAGAATCCCTGTATACACATTAGGTGTCTTGTGACCTCCATAGGCTATGCAAGAGGAATTTTCTCCCCAAAATAGTCACATGGTCTGTTTCACTAATGTTTTTTAAATCCTTTGTTTAGACTTGTCCCAGCCTCTGTAATAGACAACTATCAATTAGAAAGATTTAGTTGACAGCTGCTGGAGATATTTATTTAGTTATAGTCCAGAAGAACTTTAGATGCTAGGAATAATCAAATGGAGTTGAATTGACTTAATAGTTACATTTTTTTACTGCTCTCTGCTTCCTCCTATATTCATGATCTCCTATGATCACTCTCACTGCATTCAGTTTGAAATTGCATCTTACAGTATCTTTCTCACAGATGTGCCATTCTTTTCTGCGAGCATCCCAATGCAAGAGCAAGATTTTAAATTCTCATTCACTAAGAGATTCTTCTTTTTTTTTTAAGCAAAAGGAAACCCTCCTCCGAAGTACTACCGTAATACAAAACAATAGTATCAAGTGTTCTGTGTTGGAGAGAAAAGGCTAGTCATAAATGCTTTTCGTTGTCCAAAGACAAGTTTGGATGTGTCAGAGAAGAGTCACACTATGCCTGAAGATTGTTCATGATTTAGGTCCCAGTGTTGTTCATCCCAGCACCTTCTGTCCTATCGCCAGCCTCAAGAACAAGTAACTGAGCTCTGTATCTTTCACTGCTACTGTCACTTGGTTGTGCCAGTTGGCTGTAAGAGGCGTTTTAACAATTTGCGACTGTGCTCATGTTGATCAAGGTGTTTTGAATGTGTCTAGTGGCTTGTCATGTGTCTATATTGAGATTGAGCAGCTTCGGTGGGGACTGGTTTCCAGAAGGGATGTTTTCTGAAATCTGCCTCATTAAGATTGCTTGGCATAGGTGTCTAGGTTCTGCTTTTTAGTTTTAGTTTTAGAAAGAGAAATCTTTCATTATTTACTGAATTTAGTGCTGAAAAGTCCAGCTGCCCTTGCTGTCACATGGTTTTTCTCTCCTCCAGGCTTTTATGTCTGGAAAGGTCATAAGCATTTCCAGGAAAATGACGATCTGTAGATTCAGGGATGCATATCTAATTGATTAAAAAGCTGGGAAGCATTAAGAAAATTATCACAAGAGCAGTTACATGAAGATCTAAAAACACTAATGGAGTTGTTGCTTTGTGCTATAACCCAAACTCTGTCACCTGGGCACTCCCCTTTCCAAGCACCTCACCCTTGTTTGATAGTGGTTAACTTATTTAAGTCTGATGGGCAACTTGGTTGAAAAAGGGCAAAGCTACCCTCTGATAAACTTTGACTTTTACCATTAGATGTCATGAAAAAATATTCTAGAAACAGTTTTTCTAAGGCTCTTAGATGTGTTGTTTTTTTTTTCTTTTCGCCACAGAACAGTTAAGTGAATGCTCATGTGATTTTTGAGAACTTCCTCCTAAATCTGCCTCAGATAGCTTTTACTTTTTAATGACTTTTGAAAGTATAGGCAATTTTGGAAAAGTGAGTGGTGGAAGAAGTAACACTTCTTCCATTAACCTTGCAAAATGTGAAGAAGTTAGCTTTAAAAACGGCATGATACTTGGAAAAAGATTTTGAACCAGTCTGGAGAGGTTCATCCCCAGCAGTCTCATGAGTTAAAAATGAAACTAAAAAGAAGCCTGGATGACTACTTTAGACAAAATACTTGATTTTTAGGTTAATAAAGTCAGATGGATATTCTTGCTGTTGTTCACATAAGTCATTTAAAATTTCCACTAGCCCTGCTGAAATCGCTCACTTAAATAGGCAGATCAGAACTTGGACCCCTACGTAAACATAACAGCAGCAACAGCAGCATGTTGGTTGATTGGAAGGAGTCATTTGCTTAATTTTTCGACAGGAATATGGATATGTTAAGATATATATGGATTTATTTAGGTGCCATCATAACCTAGGTGCAACACTCAGTGTTTCAATTCAATGTATTTCAAAGCTGAAAAATTAAAAAAGCGATTTGAACATCACTAGATGTTTCAAAACGCCTCTTCTGCCATTTAAGAAAATATTTCTGTTATCTCACTGAATCCTTTGGTAGGTGTTACAATTGAGTATTTATCACAAGACTGTGAGACTGAGCAAAATATATCAAACCCCAGACTGAAATGCAGTGCTACAGACATTAGAATGCCAGTCCAGTTGTTCATATTCCACTATTCTGTACTGACAATCCACAGAATCATAGAATTACAAAATAACTTGGGTTGGAAGTGACCTTAAAATTCATCTAGTTCCAACCCCTCTTCTGTGGGCAGGAACACCTTCCACTAAAGGAGGTTGCTCAAAGCTCCATTCAACCGGGCCTTGAAAACTTCGAGGAATGGAGCATCCACAGCTTTTCTGGGCAACTCAGTCCAGTGCCTCACCACCCTCACAGTAAGGAATTTCTTCCAAATATCTAATCTAAACCTACCCCCTTCCAGTTTGTGACCAGTACAAAAGTACATGCAGTATAGTGCAGTACTGTACTTCATTCAGTCTTTAAATTCAAAAATACTCTGTAGAAGGGTTTCTGAGTCCTTTGCAACTGTGCTGTGTAGGACAGTTCTGTCATACATTTCACTGCATTGTTCTGATTAAAAACTCTTCTTTGAAGATCCTGTATTCCCTGTCTTGTAACGTATTTTACATGTTTTCTATGAAAAAGTGCTATTTAGATATTGTACACTGTTACAAATATGTTGGGTGTTTTAGGACATTGTGTTAGATCATAATAATTTATTATGAAAGAGTTGTGGCATATTTGCAGTATTTAATTTTGGAAATGAGCTGGTCTTGCAATACCTGAGGAAAAAGCTGACATGCAAGAGAGCACTAGGGACTATCTAGTTTTTGGCAGCCCAACATGCAAAGAAGTGCTTAGTGGTATCTTTGGAGAAATTTAGTTACTGTCAGTGAGGCATCTTAGGCATTTATCTTCAATTTTGGATGCCAAATCACTTTGGAAAATTTTAAACCATTTTTTTTTCAAGTTTGAGTAATAGTTAAAATACTTCCTCATTCTCACATTTATATTAGAATCCATATATTTTCTCCCAAGTACAAGGCAATAGGAGTAGGAGAAATGGCCTGTACTTGTGCCAGGACAGATTTAGATTGGCTATTAGGAAAAATTTCTTCATCCAAAGGTGAAGCATTGGAACAGACTGTCCGGGGAAGTGGTGGAGTTACTATCCCTGGAGGTATTTAAAAGAAGTGTGGATGTGGCACCTGGGGACGTGGTTTAGTGGTGGAGTTGGGAGTGCTGTTTTAATGGTTGGACTCGATTTTACAGGTCTTTTCCAACCTAAATGATTCTGTGATTCTCTGATTTATATGAGGGTCTCTATGAAGAAAATTAAGTAACTTGCATGTTTATGTGTTTGCAACTGTCTTTTACTGAAAGATGTAATTTTCAGTGTTAATTTGCCTAAACTAGAAGGTAGTATTTATGCACTCATGTCAGCTTATAATGTCTGGCATTTAGCAGGTGTACATGTGAGGAGGGGTACTTACAGCTTTTTACCGGCTAGCTCGTAGTTCAATGACTTAGAAAGCCTTGGGCAGCCTAGAGAGGTAGCACGGGCAATCCAGCATTTCAGTAGCTCTGAAAGTGGCAAATATTAGCTGCAAAACTGATACCACCAGCAGAAGCAAAGAGGGAGAAATACAGCTTTCAGCTTGCCTAATTCCTGCAATTAGAAGCTTTCAAGCAGAAACAGATGACAAGATGTTCGCAGAAAGAGTGCAAGCCAAAGAGGGCAGGCCCTGTCTTGTGTCCTTCTTTTATTAGGAGAAGGGGAAAGGGGAGGACTGGGGGCGGACCCGGGGTGACCGGCCAATCAGACACTGCTAAAAAGTTTGAGTTACATTTGGTTTTGCCTGCGCTTGGAACAAAGGGGTTCAGAGCACATGGCAGAGGCAAGTCCTGGCTTGTCTCGGGGAGGGGGAGGGGAAGCTCGGAACAGGCAGCAACATACATGTGTGCCCATTATTTGACTAAACAGATAGCTGTATTTTTTCAGAATTGAGCCAGACTAGTGTAACATGGGTAAAAGTATGTAGACCAAAATTTTGTGCGACAACTTTGGCTTTTATTTATACTGGATATCAAAAAAATGCCAGGCTAGTAACAGTAGTGATAATGGATCTCTAACCATGGGTGGACAGCATGCACAGTACATTGCAAAATTCTTTTTAGTGAATATACTGCTCCTAGTGGTTTAGACTGAAATATAGTCAGCAATCTATTATATCAATAATTGGTAAATTTATGCCAAAAGTGTACATATGAAATTAGAATATAGAAGTTTTTTCAGATTCTGTGTAGAAATACAGGAACTGTGTGACCATGCCAGAAAAGGTATTTGGTGTTTCACGTGAAGATACTGCAAAGGTACCTCACCTTAAGCAGAAGGCTTGATGACACTGCAGTTGGTATAGTGAAAGTGTGTATTTTACAGCATATTGAACATCTCTTCTCTTCTTTGTTAAAGGGTCAGAGATTATACCAAGAGACCTAATTTCTAGATGAACTGGGCCAAGGATTTCTGATTTCAACTACTAAAAAATGAGCAGCCTTGCAGGACTACTCTGTAACTCCAGAAAGGCTTGTTGTAAGATGCTTTGATTGTTGATACCCAGATCTAAAGAGCATCAAAGTCATGGAAGGGTATTCATTAGGTTCAACATACTTTAAAGCAAAACAGCAGTTATAGACTAGACAGAAGTATTGACTAATTTGATTTTCCATTATGCAGCTTGCAAAACTATATCTGTCAATGGTTTATAAACTCTTCAGAAAGAGAAAAAGGGATGAGTGTATAAAAACTTCAAATCAATTTGAACAAATAATTCTTATGAAAGCACGCAAAAGTGCATATCCAATAAGATGGTTAAGTGTGCATGTTGCTTTGTTGTCATCATTGTCATCTACAGGCTCTGTGGTGATCTCAAAATAGTTTCAAGTATGAGAGGACTGAAGGTGGTTGGTCATCTCCCATGGGTCACTGAGGAATTCCAACCACTTCCTAAATGTCAGTCACTTCAAAAGTTGTTTTAAACAGAGGCATCCGTGTGCACATGCAGTCTAGCAGGTTTTCCTTACATGGTTTGTCAAAATGCTCTTCGTCTACATTGTGTTAGAGGCTGGATGTTAGCTGTGTGTCAGCTGAGAAGATGTAAAAACCAAAACCGGATGCGTGTTCAAAATGTGACTCCTGCTTCAGTGCAGTCACAAGCAGCATCATGTTTCCAAGTAAATACAAAGCAATTCTGTATACTGCTTTTTGTGATGGACATACAGTCTTCTCAGAAGGCCTGTATTATACTGTTCACCAGATTCCTTCTAAGTTTTATTCATCTCTTCACCTGAGAGTTGCCGTAAAATTGTCACATGTGTCTTTGCTCTCTATCCTTGGTTCAAAATGACAAAAATGTTATCCTGCCTTGTGATTTGCTACTTTTGGTAGACTAAAGTTTACAGGACTTTTTCTTTTCTGTTGTTTTACACATGGCTAGTTGCAGTATAGTTATTTCTTGCTTTACATCACTGTGAAGTGAGAGAAATACCAGATTGGGCCTGTGAATGTTATGCCTCAAACACTAGGCACATTCAAAACCAGCTAAAGCTGGTTGGTAATTTTTTAATAATGCCTTTTTGGTTTTTTTCTCTTTAAGAAATGCTATTTTGTCAAGGGTTTTCGATTTTGACATATTACCATAAAATGAAACCTGGTTTTCTGCTAGTTCAGTGGGCAGGCTGTGGATCCAGGGATTGTGCGGACAGCCTGGACGGCCTTGTAAAAAGTTGTCCTTGTCTCCCACATTTCCTGCTGTAGTTCCAAACATGTAGGAACCAGCATTCAGCTCTCAGCTCTGCAGAGGGCAGCCTGGGAACCTGCAAAATTCTCTTCTGGCTGAGATCTGCCGGCTTCCTTCTGCAAAATTGAATGATATCACTTTTGCCATGTTTCCCAAGGCCTTTGAGTCTCCCCCTCAGATTGGGAATTGAGAGATGTTCAGAACCCAACAGGGATGTTTGAGCTTCTTACAGAATTGGTTTTACAGCTGTAGTTATGAGAGAGGACGTGTATAATCAGAAGTAGAGAGGAAAAGGAAGCTAAGCTAAGCCAGAAAGGGGTTTCTGAGCTTAGAAGATGGAGATACTAATTCAGTTTATTTAAAAACAATTTTTTAGAAGTGGTTATTTCAAAGTAATTTTTTCTCTTAGGCAAAGCTTTTCAAAATTGATCTTTTTTACATATTACAGATACGGAATTTCACGAAACAGAAAATCTCCTTTTTAACAGCTCTGCTCCTAGTGACAGAGGACTGTTTTCATCTTCTCAGTCAATGCCAGACTAGTGCTCTGTTGATAGAGCCCGAACCTTGAGGAGGTGATTTTTCTCCTGTGCTTTGTTGCAGTACTTTACTCCCCAGGTTACTGAGCCATGTATTCATCATGTTTCCCCTAAGGTTCACTCTAGATAGTTCTTGACATGAACATATCAACAACCAGCTGCAGTGATGAGTGAGAGAAATTTTGGGTTAACGCGTATTTCAAGAGGAAGATACTCCATTACCCAGAGATTTCTTCTATTTTGCAGGTGCTAACTTGTGTTCAATATTTCAATAGTGAGCACATGATCACTACACGCCTTTTCAGAGAAAAGATAACTGCTTGATTTTTATAATAACATTTCATGTTTTGTTTTATAAAACACTTCCATAAACCTATTCTCTCCCATAGACAAATATATTAACTGGAAGAACTGGTGTTCATTTTACTTTTTGGTCAGAACATTAGGTTTTTTGGCTCATATATCCCCTTCTAAAAATCCATTGATGTGGATTTTCAGGTTTAGCTGAAGACCTGAGCTGGAGAAATTAATGAGGTATTTGCTCACCATTTTTCAAGAACATTGTGTGACCACTATTACAGGACCACACTGAGACTTCCATGCAGTCAACAGAGTCAGTGCACCTGGAACATACATAAACCAGTGGCATGTACAGTGGTACTTGGGCACCAAACACAGTGAGGGATCTAGTGTGATGCAGTAACAAATTCAGAGTAACATCACCATTCCAGGAAGTCAGAGTAATAAATATCATGCTTTGTCAGTGAAACCCTTCTGCAAAGACTTTGTCCTCTGGAGCTCTGAGTCAGGTGTCTGCTTGTACTGCACGTGATGTTAACTTCTCTCACAACACTGGGGCTTGCATCAGTGTCCCTCATCTCTTACACTGAATTATTTTCAAAACTGGAAACAAGCTCCATAGTTTGTTCTGTCAAATCAATCCAAGTATAATTTATTGCAGTATTGAAGCCTCTGGCTGTCTTTCTTACACTGGTCTTATACTGATGCCAGGGAACTTGCTCTCATATAAGTGGGGAGAAATAAGCCTATTGCACTAGTGAGGAAGACCCATAAATCCCTGTCTACTTCTGTAAGCTAGTTCATCTTCTGGTCCCAGACAGACTGTGGTCCCATGCTTTAGAGAAAGTAGAGTGTCAGATTAAAAACTGGCTTTCTGCAGAGCATATCTGAAGTCAATAAATGGATTTTAATTTTTAAAGGTAAAAATGTAACACTGGTAATGGCTGGCTCCATACTTTCTGGAATGTTATGAAAACTATAAAATCAGTTGAGCCTATATAATTAATTTGTTTTAAGGTTGTCTAGGAAGTGAATGGGACTACCTTCCAAATTTTCTTCCAAAATTCATTGACATTTCATAGCAGGTTCATATCCATATTTTTGGGAGTAAGAAACTAAAACCCTTCAAAACCCCCCCCCAAAACAACCAAGCAAAAAACCACACCCAAACTCCCTCACACATGGCCACTTTTTCAGTATGTAAAAATATACATAGTAAATGTAAATTTGAGTTCAATGAAGCTTTGAAAATTTGTGGAAATTCAGAACTGGGCTCAGTAAATTGCAGTGTCTGTAATGGGCTTACACGTACATCAGTATCTCTATTATTATCCCCTCTTTGTTTATTTTCTTGGTAGTTCTGATATATCTTTGTATATTAATGAAGAAGATAATTATGAGCTTCATCTTTCAGGAAGACTGTTTTGTATGTAATCAGGAAAAAAAAAGGGTGTGTAAATATTCTTCCTAATGAAATGGTAGGCAAGATCATACTGGAGTTCATAATCAACAATGACGCAAAAAAGATTTTATCATTCCCTTCTTTTTGGGGGATTCACTGCACCTTTAACCTAAAACATGTAAATCCAATGAAATTAGTAATGAGAGGTTTTGAACTGGAAAAATGAACCATATCTAGTTGAACCACAAAATATCTGGAGTGTTGGAAGGCTAGCATTATCAAAAGGAAAACAGATTTTTTTTTTAAAGTCGTTTTAATCACATCAGTCATGTTGCAGCAAGGAATGCAAATATTCATATACTACAGATTGAGGCTGCTCTGAAATGTTCTGACAATCTGTTAGGTTTTGAGTGATGTTTCAACCCTATCACTTGGGGTTTTTTGTTTTGGTTTTTTTTTTGTATGACTATAAAAAAACACTACTCATCTCTGTCACATGCTGCACAGGATAAAAAGCCTTTCAGTTTTCTTAACAAGAATCAGACGGCCAGGGTGCTGCTGGAACGCAGAGAATATGCCACTGTCTGTTCAAAGTACAGCTTAATGAGCCAGACTAAACACACTGGACAATAGAGCTGTGGGGGGAAAGGGCTTCTCGTGGATCTGTGGATCAGCTGCAGCTTTAACATCTAACTAGTTTCATTTTTCATCTTTGCAAGTTCCATTTCCCTGTTTTGTTGGTATAAACTGCATTTCAATGAGCGGACTTTCCTGCCTAGGTGATGGTATGGTGTGCTTTGAAAAAGGATGTTGTGGATTACGCTAGGAATAATTTCTGTGTTTCTTTTTCTCTTTCATAGTCACGACCTATTCCCTCACACCTTACTTCAGCAGTTGCAGAGAGTATCCTGGCTTCCGCCTGTGAGAGTGAAAGCAGAAATGCTGCAAAAAGGATGCGGCTGGATAGACAGCAGGTACTGTGTTGTTTGGGGGTCTACCACATCCATATTTATAAATGCACTGGACTCGTTTACATAGGATGCCAGGCAGAAGGGTGGTGCAATCCCTTATATGCTTCTTGCTAGCAAGATTAATTAAAATACAAAAGCTGTAGTTTTTAAAATGAATACACAAGCATGTCTTTGTCTATATTTACATAAGCTGTGTGAGGGTGTAGAATATATTTGTAATGTCCAGCTGCATGAAGCTATATATCTACTTTTTGATGACTGTGGATTTTCAGAGCATAATGTGTAATCTGTATACTAGAATTAAAAGGAACAGAACATACAGTGTATATAAAGTACATCAATAACAGAAATGGTGCATGTGTCCATGAATTAGTGTGTTTATTTGTGCACATATTCTCTTTCAAAATGTGTATGCATTTTAAATATACAGTGAATTAGTGTTAGTGTCTGAAAATACCTATTTGCCTGAAACAGAAAAGTTGCTGTGCTATATAACAAAATGCTGTCAATTAACTTACTAGTGAGTTTTTAAAGCTGATATGTTTTTTCTTGTGTGATTATTCACCTTTTTTAGTGCATGTTACAATCTTATTACCTTTTATTTTCTGGAAATTACATGTTTTATCTCATTTTTTAAAAATCCAACTGGTAGTTCATTCCAGGCTTTTTCATTATTTACTCACTCCACAGATAGAGTGAATGTCTAACATTCTTATTGCAAAAACTATTATGCTTTATTTCTCTTCATGATTGTAGCAAAGTAAAAATCTTAGTGATACCTCAGGTGTTCTAAAATATGCTTCTGTCATGGCAGATGAACTTTTATTTTGTGGAATAGAACATTTTTTAAAAGAACATTTTCCTTTTATGCATAGTCTATTGAATTCTTTCAGGTCATACCCTAACTGTATAAAGGATTGCTACTGCTGTACTTACAAAATTGATAGTTTAGGATCTGAGACTGTATGTTTCTATTTCTTTTTGCTGTGATATTTTTTTGCTAGTATTTTCATTGTTGTGCTAGATTTGCCTTAAGATTTACAAATCACAGGGGATGTCAAAGCACTGTAATATTAAATATAATTTAGTTTAGAAGCAGTGCTCATTCAGGTTTTATATTCTTTCATTTGCTCTCTGATTTTTCAGTAATAATAATTTAAAAAAGCTACAAAGTCAATGTGCTCTTAGCCCAAGGGGAACTAGAAATGACTTGCACAGACATCAGTTACTTTCATTGTACAAAACTAATGGCTCAATTCCTTGGTCCAGCCAGGGTGAGGCAGAGTTTTGAAGTGATTTAAATGAGACTCCCATAATGCTCTTCAGGGAGCCAGAGACCTGTTGAAACAAAGATCAATATTTAAACTGTAGTCAGAACTCAAAAAAGCCTATTAATAGGCTTTTTTTTTTTTTTCCTCTTCCCCTTTATTTGTAGTATTACTATCACAGGAGCATTTGGTAACAGCTTTGGGGGGAGAGGCATTTCTTTACTTTTTGTTACAGAATTAGAAACCTGTAGTCAGGATATGTCCCAACTGATCACCTTAATTGCAACTGTGATGTTAAAGTAGCAAAGTTGCCTATGAACAAAGGGTGTTGGGTTCTGCTTCCTTCAGCTCTTCCCCCTTTTTGCCAGTGAGTTCTGGGAACGCAGTGGAGTTGCAAATAGCACCAGCCATTTGATTCAGCAAGCAGTAAATTAGCTGAGCTGGTGTAGCTTTGGTGCTTGCAAAACTACTTGTGAATTCAGGATAGATATGCTGAGTAGATATGCTGAACATGCTGGAAAAAAATTATGGCAGTGTGTGTTAGGTAGCTTCATAAAACTTAGTGAGAAATTTACCCTTCAGGGTGGAATAGATAAGTCATTAGAGAAGTAGAAAACCTTGGGTTTAGCCCTGGTCCCATTGAAATTTAATTATTTATTCCAAGGATGAGACATTAACAAAGTAGACTGAGAGCAAAGCATTCTGGACTATTTCTGAGTGTGGTATTTAATGGACACTAGTGTGCTCAGTTTATGTGCTGAGATGGGAACTGGGTCTGTATCCTCACATCCAGAGCATGTGACTTATAGGTAAAAGGGTTCTATTCTGCTCCTCTTCCTATTTTTTCCGCTTAACTTACTATTCAATTTCCTTCACTTTTCTTACATATATCTAAAATGTTATATTTTCGTTAGATTTTTTTTCTTAAACAGAGCAAGATTGGAAAACTTCAGTTCATCATGTTGTTTTGCTGTTCCATAGCTCTTAAAAAATATATATAAATAAAAGAAAGTAGCTTGTTTTTTCGAAATTGGGTGTTATACCACTGGGTAGACTCAGGCTTTGAGAACTCCAGTGAAAATTTGGGAGGGAAAAAGGGGAAATAAGATTTTGATAATGAAAATTGCCACTTCATAAATTATATCAAGAGATCTTCTAATTGAGGGCAAGCATTAGACAGTCCTGGAAAATAGATTGTTACAAGGATCTGGCAAGAGCACTCATTCAGCACTTCCCCTCAGAGCTGAATGGAAGCACTGCATAAAGGCTGCTTTATTCTTGCATGCAGTACAGTGAAGTTCTGCCTTTTGTTCTCCAGACAGGTGCTCTGCCTCAAAGTGAGATGTGGCACTTGGTGCCATGGTCTAATTGATGTGGTAATGTTCTTGTGATAGGTTTGACTCAATGATTTCAGTGGGCTCTTCCAGCCTGATTGATTCTGTGTTTCTGTGTCTCTGTAATTTGTATCCCCACCACCACGTTTTTCAGAATATTACCCATAAACCATGAATTAATTAAGAACACAATGAATGTTATGCCCAGTCCTGAAGCTGAGATAAAACTTTGCAGCCCACTGAACCCCTTTTCTTCTCTTGTTTATGCTCTTTCCTTTTCTTCTCCATTTTTCCTTCTCTCACTGGCACAACACAGCCCCCAAGCAGGAAATTCTGAGTTTGTTGCATGTATGTCCCTAATGGAAGTCTCTATTTGTTAAAATGATATGAATCTCCAAATTAAATAGGTTTTTTGCCTACAGTGTTAATTTTAGCAACGATTTTATGAAAAACAATCTCAATTATTGCTTAGCAAAAAGAAGCAGCTTAAAAGTCAAACCTAGGGACCCTTTTAAGACCTCATTTTTTTTTAATAGATAGTGTTTGCCATGCTCATGAGTATTTGCTGTTTCTTTCACAAGTATTAAATGTGAACGATTGGCTTTATATAACTACAGTCCCATGCACCCATTTGTTTTCCCTTCAGAAGAAACCTCTCCTTGTGTGTATGTATCTCTGCACACACAAATACTTCATCCTATGGATTACTTTCTAGAAGTATTTCTGATAGCTGCAGTGGTTAATATAGCCCTGATCATGGCACAGTGTTAAGTGTGATAAAGTTAAGTGTGAATAAGGAAGAAACCATCCTTCAACCTATGTCTTAAATTCCACTTATATGATCTTTGTATTTCCTAACTGAAGGCTGAAAATTTCTGCCAGCAAAAATCCAATTTTAAAAATAAGTTAATGAAATCTGGTCTCACTGGCGTCACTGACTTATTTTCAGCATTGTTTTTTTCATGCCAGGAATTTATTTCTTAATGGGAAAATCAATGTGTTCTTGTCTTTCAGGAAACTAGTAATTTCCCGTAGTTGTTGGGGAACTGCAACAATAAAAGCATTGTCAGTTTGTGAGACTTCTCTTTGAGAAATATAAATCTATTTACTAGGCTGTTGTAGCTCAGACTGTAATGCTTTGGTTGTCTGACCTTGTTAAATGTTACTCAAGTGCTCTCTTAAGCTTCAGTGTATTTTCATTATCTTGAGATCAAGCACTGGTTGGTTGGCCAGAAGCTTTAGTGCTGAGAAGTTATATATTTAATACCTATTACCCAGCTGAAGAGTCCTGTCACTTCCACTTTTTAATTCTGCCTGGTAGCAAAAATAATTTATTCTGTTGCACAATTTTTATAGATTTATATGTTGAAGTTGTCTAGGTTTACTGTTAGTACTGCTGAACAGTGAAATGCTTGTGACACTGGGCTAGATTTGGTTGATCTTTCACAGTCCAGATCAGGCAGTTGGTACAGAAGCAATACAGAGCTTTTGTGTCTCTCTCCAAATCACCTATGTTGAGTCTGGATACTGAATAAGAGTAACTCTTTTGAATTTTAAAGACTTTTTTGATCACAGTTGATGAAAAATGTAGAAACAGGAATTGGATCAACCTTTTATTATTTGCTTCAGTGAGAGATAGAAGAGGCATTATCTGAATCCTTAGGATTTTCTGTGCTTCTTTGGATGTTCTCCTGGGATAATCCTTATTAGATCCATAGCAATGTTTGGTGTGAAGCAGGTGCATTAAGTGGAGGTTCTGAACTACTGTGAACAAGGGAGTAATGAAACAAAGTAAGTAGAGCTAAAATACAGCCCTATTCACTTGTATTCATCGCATATGGTGAACAATATAGCCATTATTCTTTTGCCATTTCACTTTACAAACCAAATTGTGTCTTGGTTGGGCAAAAGAAGAATGGTTAAATAAGTAGAAAAATCTGGGAAAAGTCATCCTGTCATTATGTCCTGGGCAGTGAACAGAGGGGCAGGATGCCTGCTTTATGCACTCCAGAGACCTTGGTCATAAGGCTCAATTTGTTGTTGGTCACAGGAAGTTTTATTTTAAGAGCTGAACCATTGTCAGTCTCTGCTTCTTCCAAACAGGTGTATGTGTGTGCTGTAGTTTTTATAAAACCACCACATGAAACAGTGTGGAGCAGGGCTGGGACATGGGACTCTGGAGAAGTGGAGGTGGATAAGTGTTGCTACTGTTCTGTCTGTAAAAAAAAACCCCAGAAACCAATGAGAAGTCTTCAAGGGAAGATGTAAGAGTAAATAATAATTGATATACATCAGTATGTGAGAGGACCTGCCTCTTTATTTTCTCTAAAGAAGATGAGCCAGTGGAATCTATCTGTGGGAAAGCACTTAAGAATGATAGTAGGAAAAAATGCCTTCTCCTTCATTTGGACACAAATGTTTTCTGTAACAGCTGCATTTTGTTAAATTGTTTTTTTTTTCTTTAGAATTTATACTTTTTTGTGTGCTGTCATGTTGCAAAATTTATCAATGAGCATTTTTCTCTAATTGAAAAAAGTAGTTTTTGGCAATCAAGACAAAATGTCAGTACTTGGGAATGAGAGGGGAGGATGAATGTAGGGAAGCAGGAAAAGAACTGAATCACAAAGTAATATGACTGCAGAAGTATATGAACCTTTTTATGGACATGTCATGTACAGTTAGCCAGAACATTTAGAAAATTGATGTTGCTTCATTCACAACATGTTGATTTGTACCAGTTAGGAATCTGGACCTTTGAGAATACATTGTTATATTTGCAGATAGGAGAATAGTGGTCACATATGGCTGCAAAGCCAGTGGACTGGATGCTCCCCTGGATTCAATCCATGTCATTTTAGCCATTTGACTCCAGTGACTAATGTCATGGAAAGGCTGCAATAGATGCACAATTTTTTGGTCAGCCAAAGGAGGGAGCTGCATACACTTCTTTGATCCTTACGCCCGAAGTAATTGGACATGCAGTGTGTGATTCTATTGTAGTTACACAGCAAATGACAAATTGAGCCCAAGAAAAGCTTAAGCTCAGAGGAAAATGAAAGTTATTGTTATCTTACATATCTCCCATCCTAACAAAGGCATTTCTCAGTCAGAACTGGTGCTTTTTAAATTAGTAGTCTCTTCACAGAATGGTTGTCTGTCAGTATTTTATAGAATATACATGATAACAAAAAGGTTTTCTGCATTTCATTTTTTGAAAAATATGAGTTTAAAAGGTACAGTTTCCTTTCATTCCAGAGACTACATGAAAATAGCAGTAGTCAGACAACTTTATAGTCTGAGAAAGATGTTGTCCTCATACATTCACTGTACAGACATCACAATACGACTCACTTGATGTGCTAACCTCAATTAAAAAAATATTCTTTGTTTATTTGAGCTTTTCAAGTTGACAAGGGCGAGTCTCTGTTTACAGAGTATTATGCACTATGATGCTATGAAGCAGTTCTTTGTGATAAACACTGAATGCATTTTTAAGGAAACCTCTCATCATGATGACAGCTATAATTTTTTTCTATGCTGTGACTTGTAACCAGCCAAATTAAATATCAGTAATCATCGTGGTGGAGGAGTGAAAGACAACAACCACCTCCCAAAGAAGAAAAAATTTAATGATCCCAAACCGTATGAGTAGCAGCTGAGGTCACTTGGTCTGTTCAACCTGGAGAGGAGGAGACTGAGGGGAGAGCTCACTGCAGTTACAACTTCCTCACAAGAGCAAGAGGAGGGGCAGGCACTGATCTCTTCTCTCTGGTGACCAGTGACAGGACCCAAGGAAATGGCCTGAAGTTGTGTCAGGGGATGTTTAGGTTAGATATTATTAACAGGTTCTTCACCCAGAGGGTGTTTGGGCACTGGAACAGGCTCCCCAGTGAAGTGGTCACAGCACCAGCCTGGCAGAGTTCAAGAAGTGTTTGGATAATGCTCTTGGGTATGTGGTGAGACTCTTGGACTCTTAGAGACTGTGCAGGGCCAGGAGTTGGACTCGATGATCCTGATAGGTCCCTTGCAGCTTACTCTGTGATTCTGTGATAAGTCTACAAATAGGCACTTTAAATGCATCCTTCTCAGCCATTTTTGTTTTGGGGGATAAAAGCAAGGAAAATCTAAAGTTTTCAGTGAATAGGCTGTTAAGGATATTGTAACATTTAGTAATTTTAACAATATTGGTTTTAGCTGTTAGAGGAGTAGGAATAGGTGGCTATTAGGTTTCTGACAAATGAATCATGGCCTAGACACATATGCTGGGAGCTGACCTAACATTTGACTCTGGACAGTTGTCACAGCAGCAACCTGAATAGAGCAGCTTGAAACAAGTGCTGGTTGCAGAACTGGATACAGGTTCTGTGCTAATGCAATACATCTGAATGTTAATAAAAGTGCACATGTACTGCCACTAGAAAATCACTGCTATGGTGATTCCTTCTATTTATATCTAATTCCTAAATTTTTAAAGCAATTGAGGTTTGTGAGGTGATGTTACTGATCTGCCTCCATACAATTTCTAGAGCTGTTTTGCTGCGTGTAGCAGGGGGGTTGACATAAAGACTCTTCAAGCACAGTTTTATTAACAAGAATAATGTCTGGCTGTTGCAGACCAGGAGCAGTTTGTGTTTTGATTAAGAAGGAAGGAAATTGCTGGTGGACAAATTATAGGTAATTGTGAAACTGCTTTGGAAGAAATGAATTAAAAATCTAAATTGCAGCAAGGGCATGGACCTCTTTTGCAGGATCACTGTATCTGGCTTTCAGCAGTGATGGGTAAGAGACTTTTAAACCTTCATATTTGGAGGACAAAGAGAATTTTCCCATTAATGCACAGCTTCTAAATCTTGACACTGAGGAGTTATTTTATGTATTACCCTTCAGAGAGCAGGAATGAAGGAAGAAAGACATGCATTTGTGTCCCCATATGTATGTTGTTCTCTTTCCTAATCAATGCAGCTCCCAGGAGGAAGGAAAAAATCATATTCTGTTATTTATATTGTAAAGTGGCAATATAGGGCAATATGTTGCATAGGACAGATTTGGACAACATTGGTTACAGAAAAGGGAGTCATGCAAAAATATCTCCCAGCTGATGCTGGAGGATGCCCTGCTGAGGCAGTGCTGCTGTGGTGGAAAGCTGCAAATGCAGAGGGAGCACACAGAAGTGGTCTTGTGTCAGGGTGATGGAGTCCTTGCCACAGCTATTCGGTATGCAGGAAGAGCACATCAACTGTACATCCTTGTAAGAGGTGGAGGAGAAAGCATCAGGAGTTCTCTTCTTCTGGGGTTTCACAGATTAACTTGCTTTAGAGGATGGAAAAAAAGGACTCTTCATCCAAGTGGCAGCTGTGCAGAAGGATAGGGCCATGTCCTACCTCTGCTGTATTTTTACATAAGACCTGAAAAATTCCAGCTCAAAGTGATTATTGCTTCAGAATGGGAGGCTTGTGGAGTCTTAGAAAAGAGCAAAAGGAAGCAGATGGTTCACTTAACATAAAGCAAACAAATAGAAATTGGAATCCCAAAATCCACAAGAGGCAAATGTCACTTAACTTGCAAAGAGCTCAATGCCTCTTGTACTACAGAAGCTTTATTAATAATAGCTTTTTGTGTTCAGACATCTCTTTGTGATTTAGTATTTAACAGGGATCAGAATTACTTCTGTACTTCAGTACTTTATCCCTTTTTATCTGCTTTCAAAATGATCACTAAGATGACTGTAATGTCCTTGGATACCCACACTCTAGTTTGCATTTCAGGCCTTGTTCACTTCCATCATTTCCCCACCTAGTGATTATTTTGCTTCTAGGTTGGTCTTTGGTTTGTTTTTGTGGTTCCAAATGATATGCCTTAACCACTGAGGCAAAAAATGTTATGCAGGCACCGTTTAGCTGCATGTGGATTATTGTCAGGAGATCAAATTATGTACAAGCATGGGGAAGCTTAGCTTCCTACCCAGAATGCACTGGCCATATTGTCAAGGGGAAGAAAATAAGTGGTATGCATTGTAATTTTAAATCCTGTTGCCTTTCAAGTCAGTGGCAAAATTCCTGGTTTCAGCAGTGCTGGATAGGGTTCTGTCATTAGCAGATACAGCTGGAGAGGATGCCGAGTATCGCAGGGCAGCCCCCCTCCCTCCACACTCCAGACCAACATATATTAAATTTGCTACATGCAATGGAAAGGAATAATGTGCAAGGCATGCAATTGCAAATAATTTCATGCCTTGGATTTTCAGTGAGGCCCCAAGGTGAGCAGATAATTTTTCACCTCAACACAGAGATCATTAAATTAGAAAATGCTGTATTTTTCCAGGTTCTTTGTGCTGAATTTCATGTGTAGTTGAATTTCAAGCTGCTGATTCCAGAATACACTTTAAAGCACCCTAAGATGCTATAAGATCTTGAATGTGAAGTAAAATTGATGTCAGTGTAAATTTTCTATTCTGGAGGTTGATAAAGCTGAAGGCTCAAAAATGGAATGTTGTGTTGTTTCTTGGACAGGAACTTTTGAGCAATCTTATCCCCCTTCCTACCATAGGTGGAATGAAAATGAACAGGGTTGGGAACAGCTTTCTTCCAGGTGTCTTTAGCATCCATTTTATGTCAAGGATGCAGAAAAGGAAAGGCCAGTGGAAATGTAGATATAGCAGTTCTCTATTCAGGTCTGAAGACGGAGGTTTTAGAGTCAGGGCTTCTGTTCTACCTGCTCCATCCTTAAAAGCCAGGAATAGAGAGCTTTTCACTTACCCTTTCCTTTCATATGGCAGGAAGATATTAAATGTGAAACATTTTCTGGTCTGTCAGATGTTTCTGTCATAGATACGAGTATGTCTTTCTTTTCCTGTGTTTAGCTAATGACTTCATTGCACACACCCTCCTGCCCACAGCACAGGTAGGGAATAATGTTTCTGGTGAGTAAATCCCTATTATCACACAGAGTTTGGGCTAGTTTAATGAAGTCAGTGCTAAGCCAGTGTGCGTGAGCAAAACCTTATTTTTCAAGAGAGGCATATTCTGGTTTTGATTATTGAGCTAGTAAGATTTAGAAGATTTTAAAGAGTCATAAATTACTCCTGAATTCCAAACATCAGCTGCACAAGGGATTCAGAAGTATTCCTCAATTAGAAAGTGCAGTTCTGCCCACAGAAAATACATGTAGAGAAGTGTATGCACAGACTGCTTATGTTTGGTAGCAGGAACATGTTTGTGATTCAACAACTGGCTTGATGTCCTAAACTAAATTTAGAAACATATTTTTCTAAGAAAAAAATTAAACCTATAATAAGCTGTGGGAGCAGGAGCTGAATGCAGTGCCTGAGAGCAGCACCAGCTGCTAAAGAGGCTAGGCACAGGACAAGGCAGCCAAGCATGCTGTGGCCAGAAGCCCAGGCATTGTGCCAAAAGAATTCTCCCCTGAAATGAGAATATTTGGGGAACAGATTTGCACTGCAGTACACATATTTCATGCTTATTACTCATGGTATTTCACATTTAGCTTCAGTTTTACTGTCTCCATTAATAAAGCAAATCAGAAAGTGTGTCCTCCAAAGGCCAGTCAAAGTTCACGTCTTTGTTTCTTCCAATGGCATATGCTACCTTGGCTTGACGATTATGGAATCAAAAGGCCATGCCCCAAGCATCACTTCTTATTTACTTAATCTTTTAAAATACAGGACTCTCACAGTATTGAACTTAAAAGATGTGTGCCAAGTTCTATAAAAAATGCAGAGCAAGTCTTCTTCTGTAGCAAAATATTCTTCTTCTACTAAATAGTTGGAGACAGGGTGTGGAGGTGAGGCTTGTTTGGGCTTTTTTAATACCATTTATTTTTAAAAGACTATTTTTTAAACTGTAGAATTTAAGTTGTACCTGAGACAGTATTCATAAACAGATACCCTGCATTGAATTCATAGAAAGAATTTGCTGTTCTAGAACATGCTGTTCAAGTTTTAATGCATATTTGAAATAAAATAATTGGCATTCAAATGTATTAAACACAGGGTAAAATATCTTTAAAATAATCTTAACGTACCTTTGAAAAGAACCAACCATTAAGTGAATGCAAAAAAGTAATTGCTCACTCTCTAACAGACAAGAAAACTGAGGTTTGTTGTTACGGGTTTTTTTTAGAAGATCTGTAATTTCCACTATAATTTATCTGTGGAAGCAAAATGATGGAATCTCCAGCGGGCTTACTTTTTTTCCATTTCAAAGCGGAACACACAGACATTTTTAATTAGTTGAAAGTGAGGAAGTTAATTCAGCATTGACCTCAAATGCTTCATGTCTAGGATGTCTTCCATTTCTAAATGAAGAAGAATTTAATTTGGAATCTAACATAAAGTGCCTATCTAACTAACATAAAGGTCCATTGTTCCTGCCACACACTCCGTGTAATATTAAAAGAAAGCCTGGAGCAGAAGAGAAATAGGAAGAATCACTCAAAATCCAAATCCTACCCCATAGTTTTCCATAAAGCCTTCCTCAGTGGTTGCATCTCCATACCCCAGATCTGGCAGGAGCATGGAAAACTGTTTTGTGTCAACAAAATAGGCTGTCAGTGGTGGGAGTGATACCAGTTGTAGTGCAGTAGACGAAGAGACCTGTAGTGGGAGGTTTAATTATGTTGACCATGATGATATTGTAGTAATAAATCTGCAAAGCTGGCACAAGCATTGCTCCAGTACTCCCACGCGCTTTCCCTTGTGTGCTTCCTAAACATTTGATTCATAAGTTTAAAAATTTTCTCTGTTGGTGCTCTGGTGCCACAGTCCTCCCGCACTGAATGCAGTAATGCTGATCTATCCCAGCTGAAAGTGGTGCCCATCACAGTCACTGGAAAATGGCATTTTGGCAAGGGGGGAAAGAAACTCCTGCAGGAGTGCGTCACTGAGATAATTTCTTTAAGACGGTACACATAAGCATGAAAAGCGCAGAGAAAAATGCTTGATTGTGATCATAAAAGTGTAGCTGCCTGAGGCACAGCAAGGCTTGTTCTGAATGGGAGGAATACTGCAAGAAGGAATTTCTCTTGCTTTGCATATTTCTGGTTCAGCAGTAAGTACTGCTACGCCTTTGTCATCACGCATCAGTTTCAGTAATACATTGATTCATTCAGCACCATTACCTGCAGGCAAAACCGCTCTTGGGATGGGAGAGGAGGGCATTGTTTTCTTACAGTTTATGTTGTTTCTCGTTTGGAAGAAAAGTCAGATGTTCAGACTCCTCCATTAGTACTGCCTGTCAATAAAGAAGCAGCAAAAATGATCAGTAGCCATGATCTTTGGCAAGGTGCTGGCCTCTGCAAAGGAATTGGCTTTGGGAGGGTTTATGTAGCAAGACGAGAATAAATGTGACATAACCTCTACTTCATTTTCCCTGAAGTTTTACCTTCATTTTCTCTAGCTTTTTTGCTAATCTAATTCCAGCAGGGGCTTCCTAGGCCCTGGAGTTCATTATGCAGTGCTTCTCTTTTGGGATCAGGCATGTACCAAATGAAATCTCTGAGGAAAGAGGTTTAGCAAACCTGTACCCGTGGTCCTGTGTCCTGAATGATCTTAGGCTGAGAACTCAACGGAGGTGACACAGGGAAGGAAAGAATCCTTTCATATTCCCCGGTCCCATCCTCTGTGTCAGAGGCTGAAGGAATTGCTGTAGTCTTCCAAGGGAAACTTGCTTTCCTTTAAAGGAAAATGGGAGCTGGGAGTGGGTAGGAAGGTGTAAATAGAGGAGGTGGGGATTCTCAAGATTGACTACTAAAAAACAAAGCCTTAATCAATAACTTACCATAAGGCCCAAGGCAAGGGTCATGCTGTGCTCTTCTTTAGGTCAGAGTAAAAGTCTGCCTTTGTTTTCTGCCTATCCCAAGAGGAAGAAATTCTGTATGAGGCCTGGGCCTTAATAAATCTCTTCCCTCTGCTGGTACAACAGGGAGGAAAAAGGTTCCACTTGCCCTCCCTCCTCTTGTCTTCCTCTGCAAGGCAGAAAATGGTGGCTGAAGACTCTTCTGTTCTTTGCATACCACCTTTGTCTGAATTTGTACTGCTTTCTCCATAGGAAATGTCACGTGTATTTTGTGAAATACACTGTCACCCATAGGAATTTTGCCAAAACTTAAAGGCATTGGCACAATTCCTATATTCAACCAGGCCCAGTCCTGCCTCTTACATGTCTGTAGCTGGTTGCAACATGGTGCCAGCCGTTGTTGGACATGTGATTTAAATTTGCACTGAGGAAATGACTACTGTGCACACACTGGGGTGCACTGTGTGGTCTTGCACTAGGCATCTGTCTTGTATATTGAGACAACTTTCAATTAATACTGGTGGAATACCTAAATTACAGCTAAATTATTTAATATATTAAAATATCTAGAAAAATAAAGAGTATAAGCAGCATAACTTATGAAATAGTTTATGAATGGGGGTAACTGCAACCTAAGACAAGAACAGCAGGAGCTATAGAGAAAATTAACTTGCAAGGATGCTTTCTACTATTAGTCGACCTCAAATGGGATTGCTACACTGAAGTTATGCCTTTCAATATTCCTTTGTTCCTGATGGGAAAAAAACCACACCAGGGAGAGTACATTCAAAAATCAACTATCTAGAACCTCACTAAAAACCAGTAAATTTGTCTTAAGGGTCACAGGAAAAGATAAAGGCTATCCCTTTCCATTTGGGCAGAGAAAAACAGTCCTTTAGTAGAACGCAGTTTCTCTTTCCCCAGGGAGCATGCATCACAGTTAACTAAACTGTAGGAGTAGCTCATCCATGTTCATGGATGTGTTCATGCTCAACCAGCAGCACTGGTGACCTCTGAAAGCTCATGTTGCACTTCTACTATCACAGGGGATAATGAACTGGCTAAAGCTGACAGGCTATGAACAGTGAGCCCTCTGCAATAGGTAGTGCTCCAACAAAAGTGGTTCTCCAACAGCTCCTTGCAACAGTCATGCAATACCTCTTGCCAAGGGATATTTTCTGTACTGCAGGTGAAGTGGCAGTGGTGAAAAAACAAGACTCAAATGCTGCCATGTGAAAACACCAACCTTTTATTTAAGGTTAACATACCCATTCCAGTCTATAGATCATGTGTCATTCTATCAGAAATGCAGAAGGCTGGAGTTCATTTATCTCTCTTCTATGCAATAGCACCTTTTTATTTTGATCTTCTTGTTCCATGTCAGTCTCATGCTTTCATTTCTTGTTGAACGCTAGCTGATGTTGTTTTTGATGCCTGGTGACAACCCTGATGCTGACAGTTCATTTCGGTGTTAATAATCTGAAAGCAAAAGGAACTTACTGCCCTTCTAATCTGAAGCTGAAGCATGGCTTTCTTTTCTTGGCTCTATACCCTGTGTCAGGAGGACAGTTTGGAGGTCTTTGAGCTGCTGGCAGCTAACTTAACACTTTGATAGGCACTCTTCAAGTTTCCACATCACTATTGGCATTCCAGGCAGTTTCGATGCCTAACTGGACTCTGTATTACACTCAATTTGATTCAATTAGACCATATCAATATTTCATCACCATATAAAAAATTCTATTTATAGTTTTTTATCTGAAGTATGAAAAAATTTTGAAACTAGACTTCAAAGCAAAATCATCATTAATACCTAGACTTCTGGCAGTAACATGTTCATTACAGTTGCCTCTGCAGGCTAGGAGCACTTTTTCAGGTTTTCAGGCCAGAAAATTCTACTCTGAGACTAATGTGCTCTCCATGTAATGATGAGATGATAGACTCACAGCTAAAGCATGAGTGTTCAGCTTAGCTGGAATACCCAGCTCCAACTGAGCTACAAATTGAGTAGCATGTCACACAAGAATGGGCTTTCTCATTTTTTATACAAACTTGATTTAAGTAGGTAAAAGTGAAGAAAATAATGCAGAGAGAGTGGCAGAGAAAAACATAGTCTAGATCTGATAACGAGAGAGTGGAAAACAACTGTGCAATCCCCCAGCTGCTCCTTACAAGAGAAGACATAGTGTGCAAACCCAAGAACAGCAATTATGTCCCTCTCAGTTTCACTGCTAAGTCCACTCCTGAACTATCAAAACATTTCTCAGTCTAAGGAATATCTGGCATGAGTTCTGTGATATTGTTTGAGCTTTAATTCATGTTTTATTTTTGCCAGCTTGCTCAAATTTGCATTTAGTACTTCTGGGTAAAATCTCAAGGGCCTTTCTGCTGACTGTAATAGACTTCATCCATAAATCTATCAATGCTGTTTTGAAGGACAACTAAACTTAAAGAGGAAAGAATCTGTCTAAAGGTGCAATTAGTTTTTTTATATCTATCTGTACAAATGATTTTGGACACCAGGTTTTGGGACTGTCAATAGCTGCATCATTTTAAGGAATACTGTGAATAGCCTGAGAGGTGGAGAAATACCCATGGAGAGATATTATGTGACAAATAGAGATATAAATATAAATATATGTATGAGTCTTGAAAATTTATCAGAGAAGAACTCTTCCCCACAAATAAAATATAGCTGTGTTATGTTTTAATTTTTTTCCTAAAGAGCCTATAAGATTCTAGCACTCATTTTTCAGGTTTCAGCTATGGATCTGGGAGAGCAAGTTGAAATTTCAAGTAGATGTTAATTTTTTATTACTAATCCCTCAATTTAGGGACTGGAAATTTCGTGGAACTTTATTCAAAATAGTTTTGAGGTAAGAAGGCATGATGGTGCATGGCAAATACGTCACATGGGTTAACATTTCTATGTGCAAATCCACCAGGGGCTGTAGCAAATGCTTGGCTTTTCTCACTGTGAATACTGAAACTCTGCTGACTTAACTGAAAATCTGGCTTTTGTCCATTCCATTGTAAGAGAAATAAGGCTTTCTGGGGAAGGTAGTATCTTTTCTTAGATCAGCTTCTGGACACAGAAGTTCTCCTTCTGGCCTAGCCTTACATTGCCTTCATGCTGAGCTTACAGCTGTAAAAGCATATCCTACAATATTAAAAGATGTCCTTTTACAGGACCATAAATATTCAGTACTTTAGATATGAAGGTCAGCCAATGCAAAGGACTACTGTGTAGCTTCATTTGGATTTCAAACTTAGGAAGTTGTGTAGGCCTATGAAACCATGAATTATGTAGGCCTATTTGCTTTTTGTCCAAGCCTCGCTAGTCTTGAACAGGCTTTATTTAGTGTAGTTTATTTAGTAGTAATCCCAACACAAACCTTAGCAACTGGAGAGGGGAGAAAGAATGTGGAATGGAAACCAAACCTGAAGTGAAAACTCGCATCCATCATTTGCAGAAATACCATTTCCACTATTGCTGAGCCCACTGAGTCAACAGCCTTAAGTCAGAATTAAAGGAAAATTTAACCTACTGTGATGTGCCAAAGTGTTTAGCTGTCCAGGCTTCCAGGATATTGGTCATAAAATTAAAAGCTGGGTCAAACACTAGAGAGTTACTTTAATGTAATTAAAGCTAATAAAAGTCCAGTGTTCCGTCAGAATAGTGTGTGTCATCCAAGCAGTTGGTGGAATCATCACTTATTAAGATTACTTGACATTTCCCATTACAATACTAGGTGTGCAGTTCAGTGATAACTTCATGACCTTCAGCCCACAGGGATTACATTTGCTGTTCTGTATGGCTTCTATCTATTGAGCTCTTTCAGAGATAATTACAGCCACTTTCAAGAACGAGGAAAATTTTGTCCTGTAAAGGTAGTTTGATCCTTAGGTGTGTTTACCATTCCTTAAAAAAAAGGTTTTGTGTTTGCTCTTGACAATATAGTGGTGTCATTTATACCAAGGATGTGACACTGGATGCACATGCTTATGCAATCAAAGTATTTTAGTTGATAGGTTCCCAAATTATTCAAATTTTAGTGGGTGTGACCATGAATCTGATCTCAGTGCAGAAAGGAGGGGAAAAGTGTTGGGGCTGGAGCCTTGTGAGGGTTGACAGGAGCAGTGAAAACAAGGGATGAAGGGAAAGTGACATTATGAGATGGGGTTGGATGAGGAAGTTGAGTGAGTAGCTGAGGCTGGCAATGTGATGGAAACTGGCCAGGTGGATTAAAGAACTCGTGGTGAAAGAGGATCAGATACTACTAATGAGAAATAATGTGAGTGGAAAACAGGAGCTGCTCTGGCTTATTATGGAACCTGGCTTTGCTCCCTGTGGGACAAGATTTTGGGGATTAGGACACTGATAGGAGTCTGAGGATGGAGGGAAAATCTCAAATAGGACCATCAGTAGATGTAACACTGATTAAATACAAACAAGGAAACAAAAGGCCTTGAGTTGTTGAAGCTGCTCAGGTATCTGTCATCAAGAGACTTTTTTGGGAAGAGGAGATTAGGATTTGCTAGGCAAGAAGATTGAAACTGAGAGGGAGGGTAGAAGAGGAGACTGGAGAAGCAAAGAGAATGGGGTGAGATCTCAGGGATTTTGGAAAGACGGAGCACAAGGTGTACACAATCTGGTCCTGGCAACAGCAGATTGACAGGTGTCTAAGAAGGGGCCAGATTCCAGGCCCCTCAGTGGGAGCCAGGATTCATGTGGCTCATCCTCCCGTAAATACCTTACTCCATGCAGGTGATGATGGCTTCTTACCCTGGCAGCCACTTCTCTGTGCAAAAACTG
Source organism: Corvus moneduloides (assembly GCF_009650955.1). Taxonomy (NCBI): domain Eukaryota; kingdom Metazoa; phylum Chordata; class Aves; order Passeriformes; family Corvidae; genus Corvus; species Corvus moneduloides. The sequence goes on along the minus strand of NC_045476.1, from coordinate 119,249,907 downwards.
AGATGGGAAGACAACTCCCAGCCCCATAATCCTCTGTGGATTCAGCAGGGTGTCTTGTGATATAACTTCTGAGTTTCTTCCCAGTTAAAAACTTCTGACTTTTTAAACATTAACTTGCACAAAGAGAAGCCCATTATGTTGTTATGGTTGCAGAACTCAAGTACTTTACATATTAGGTAACTCTAGCTTAAGGTTGCCTTTGTTGACAGAATCTCACCATCTGAAAAGCACTGATAAAAGTCCTATCTATCAGGAATATTGTAAGGATTAATTTGGTTTGCTTTGAAAAGTGTTATATGGTTTTATCATATGTTTCTATTTATTTTACTTTTGATTCAAAAATTGTAGAATTAAATTAGTGAGATTGAAATAGGAAAAATATATGAAACATTATCTCCTTTCTTCTAAAGTGATATTACAAGCTACTGAGAACTAAAAAAAATTTAAAGCCCGCTTTGTTTTTTCAAGTGAATGAATTTTTTTCCTATGCCGAAAAGAATGGAAGATCATATGCAAATATTGGGTCCCTGGCTTGCCTATTTGTTTGAAGACTTATCTGCATTTGAGTTTTTCTAACCTCAAAGTGGTATTCTAAAAGAAGTGTTTATTGACAAGAACAACAAGCAATCCACATTTTTCAGCTTAACTTATTAGAAAAGGGAGTATCAAGAAATATGAAGCAAAAATGTGTTTGCCTTTCTGTCTGTTTTATAATTTATGGGGAAAAAGTCACGTTGACATAGGGGCAGTTAAAAGCTGTCAATCTCAGAATTGTTGATTTGTCAGTCTGGGAAGTACTGCATTATTGAAAGCAGTAGCTCCATGCGTGTCACTGTCTTTGCATTGTTGGAACAGTACCATTTATATTCTTTTTGCAGAAGTTTTCTTAGCTCTGTGGTTTGCTAGCACTGGCCATGTGAGTTGATCTGCACACACACTCCCTGTCAGGATTTACATTTACATGTTAGCAATGTCTGTTGCTAACAGGGAAGCCAAGGCAACAGCACCACTCTCTCTTAATTGGAGTACACTGAATTTCTGACACTTGTGTCTATAAGGGATCAAAACTCATTGTAGCACAGATTTGCCAGGGCTTTCTATTTCAACAAACTATTGCTTTTTTGTGTTATTTTGGTGGTGGTAAAGGAGATGGGGAACAGAATGGATCAGTGACACTGCTAAAGGTGCTTCCATGAAGACTGTTTGAAAAGCGATGTGTGCGCTGTGCCTCTGCTGGCAGGGGAAGAAGAGGCTGGGAACTGCCAGTGAGCCCTGCTCTTTGTACCACAGTCCTAACAATCTGCACCAGCATCATTTGCTGTGGATGGTGTTTCCTCTGTAAACTATTCATTTGCTGCTCAGAGCAACAGAGCAGAGAATGGTTTCTTCATATACAGGTTATGCAACAGCTGATGGAAAATTTTCTTAGTATGTACTGTCCTTAGAGGGTTACTAAGGACAGTACATACTAATCAGCTTCCTTGATTAAAAATAAAATCAAATAATTTTTTCTATCTGCTCTTTTGTGAAAAAAAGTCTTCTTCTAGTACGGACCTTGACGTAAAACTGAGATATAAATATCTCTGGTATATATCAAGTTGAGGATCACAGTAATGACCTCATGCTCCCTCTTTTCAATCCAGTGGATAATTTTTTATTTTAGCATGCTTTTATACCTAAAAAGTATTTTTCCATTTTGTCATTTCAATCATTTTGCAGGTAATGTACTCAAGACTTAAATTGCTTCTCCTCCAAAATAAATTCAGAAGAGAATTATTGTTAGAAGGATGATTTATTTCCTTTTGTATATACTAAATTAATATAGTATGAGTCAAATTATAGATGAATGAACAAATGTTTTATCTGCACCTTGGTCATACTTCTTACTAAAGGTAAATTATAAATAGTTTAAAAATGGTTAATTAATATTTCAAAAGTTTAGTACATTGTTATGATGGCAACAGTGTATGTTCCAGGTAGTTAAGTCAAACATGTCACTAAATGGTTAGTTAATTGTTAATGATTTTCTTGAAATTAAAGTATTTTTGAAATAGAATTTTAAATAAATAGGTCTTTTCAGTGTAAGCATTATATAGGGAGAAAGAGGAGAGGCTGAATAACTAACACAGATTATTTAAAGATCTCAGTTCTCAGAGGAACAACAATATGTTTAATTTCTACGTTACTTTAAAAGCAAAGGCATTTCAGGTGAAAAGAATGAAGAGAATGAACCTATGAAGAATGAATCTCAGGTATACAAAAGTAAAGATGATATTCATATTCTCCCTCCCCAAGAAAAAGAGACAATGCTTCTTTATCCTTGGTATGGCTGCAAGGAAAAATGGCATAACTTTGCCCTTTGAAGGACAAAACATTTGCAAAAAAATGCTTAAGTCCCAGGGGAATGTATGAGAGGCAACACCTAACCCCCTGGGACCAGGCTAATGGTTCATAATCCTACCAGTAGGGCTGACACCTGAGCCTGCTCAGAAAAAGCTTGACAAAAATCCCACCCTGTTTCTGCATATAGCTATCCTGAAGACTGAGGCAAACACTTCAGGATTGGATTTAATGTCTGAAATGTATGGCAACTTACTCATCATTTAGGGATAGGTGATCGGTGTGCTCTTTAAAGAGATACGTAATATTTAGAGGAAGCCTCCTCTTGCACAGTGCCCAAGAGATTAGAGTTCATATGCAGAATCACGACTCCTGGTCTCAGCATTGTCCTCGACTCCTTTCACCTCCCTGTCTTCCCTACTCGTGCTCCCAGACTCCACCTCAAGCCCCATCCCATGGCACGTCATGGTGCTGTGTAGGGCTATGATCAGTTCTCTGCAAAGATCCCCCTTCAGCAGCACAGCTCCAACCTTGGATTCCTGACCTCAAAGCCGCTCGTGGATTTTGTGTTAGGGAGTAGCTGGAAAGGAGCCTCCCAGGGCAGCACTTCCGAGAGGGAACTGAACTGAGTCATGCTCCCTTTTCGTGTGCTATCTCTGCAGCCCTGTGAATTGGGAATTTCTTCCCGCACAGTGGCACAGCCTCAGCGACGACTCCCACCTCAGTTTTGCTTGGAGCCTGGTTGCTAGGAGATGGCAGCTCTGAGTTCAGGTCCCCTCCTCACCACAGCCAGCAGAGACCCTGCATCCCAATTTTTCCGCCTCTTCACCACATACTGCGACAAGTAGCCAGAACTCTGGTCTCCCACTTCTTGGCCGTGTGCTCCGGAACACGTGGGCTGGTATGCACCAAGGTGCACCATCGCCCTTGCTGCATCCTCCAGCCAGGCTCTGCATTCTGGGCTTTGCCAGAAGCTCAGTACATCTGCTCTGCAACAGACTCCCAGATAGGGCTTCAGTGTCCTGGCTAGAGGGGCTCTGGAGGACACGTAAATTCAGGGACAGCAAATCTGTGGGTTCCAGACAGCGAGGATAAGGAGATCAATCCTGAGACATTCTGCTCAGCTATAGGAGTTAGTCCTGTTTGCACTGCACCCCTTTAACACAGTTTAGTCCTTGATAGATTGGCAGAAGATCTGTTATTGAGCTCTGTGAAAAAAAATGAGGCTCTGAGTAAATCTATGGCAGGAAGTATAATTTAGTTGTAGACATAAGGAGGCAGAACATCTGAGTCTTGAGAGTGTTAAAATTTTGGACGATGAGTTAAGCTATGTTGCCAAGATAGAACTTTACTGTGCAGCTTATGAATATTCTCTGAGAAAATAATATATTTTCTCTCATAAGAGACATCAATGACCTTTGGAGATAAAAGGTAAATTATATTAAAGTTGAATTCTTGGCCAAAATACATTTCAATTCTGGCCATTTGTTTAAGATTATTATTACTTAAGAAAATGCTTAGGAGACCACTTTGGCCAACTCTCTTAAAAATGTAAAGTTTTGCCTTAGCTCATATTACTGCCCAAGAGGCCCCATTCTTATTGTTTATGGAATTAATTGTCTGATGGTTCAGTGTTCTGTATTAAATATTAAAATTTCTGTTAATAATATATATCCCTTTTCCTGAGTTATCTTAGTTGTGCTTCAGGTGAAAGTCTCTTTCACCAATAAATATCTGCAAGACAGGGATGTCTTTATCTAAGGAAAGTTGATAGTGTTTCTTTGAGAAGTGGAAGCAACAACTGCTCCTAATGCATACAGGATGCACTACCCTTTTTACTTCAACACAGAGACTGGACACTGTTTGAACTATTTGATCTCTCTAAGTAAAAACTGTAAATAAGGTTTCAGATATTTTATAGCATTCTTAATATGTTTGGTCTATTTAGCAACCATGAAAGGGTTGTGCAGAGGAGAGATGCATAAAACAGACAAAAATCTTACACAAAGGCGAGATAATTCTAGATCTTTTTTTTTAGTTAACTACTCTGAAAAGGTCCTTTAAAAACAAAACTTCCATAGATCCATTTTATTTGAAAACACTGAAATATGTTTTCATCAGATGAGAGTGTAAAATCAAACCCATAAAAAAAGTCAAGAAACAAAGAAAATGTTCTAATTCATACAGACTAAATCAGATTTTGTGTCACTGAGGTCACTGTGGCAAGATGCCAGTCACATACTGATAGTTTTCCTTGCTTCCAACTACTAAAATGGATTAAATTTTCTCTTAATGCTTTTCTTTATTTCACCTGTGTCATTAATAAAGTTGCTACCAGGGCATTTTGTGATCATGAGTGGAGGTGAGGTACTCTAAGCAGTAGATACAGTAAGTGCAGATGGGGAAAAATACACTTTCACCTGAAACATCATCTCCTTTCAGGGAAAATTGAAGGGCTGTTGTGCTAAATTCTGTTAAATATTATGCAATCATCAAAGAGGCAAACAGGGAGTGTTGAGGAAAACTCATGGTGTGCAAACAGACACTGCTCTTACACAGATAACAACAGTTTTCAAGTCACTTTTGTGGAGCCCTCCCTACTTTATGGTCTTTGTGTGGAAGGACACTCACTCAGACTTTTTCAAACAGGAATGCTGTTTTATTCCATTCCTCTATTCCTTCTGTCATTTCTGATACATCAAAATAAGTAGTTGGTGCATTCTGCACTGGTTTACCTAAATGAGAAATATATGATTCTCTGACTTGTAAGAGTCACTCCAGTACTCTGGCTTTTTCCTATCCTTTCCCACTATTTCTGGACAGTGTTGGGTTTTGAGGAAGACTGTGAACTCTTCAGGGTGAGAGGGTAAATGTTCTCCTTTAAAAAACAGTATGGTTGGCTTGTGGAGCACAAGTAAATTAATATTCTCAGATTTTTAGGAAGCCTGTATTCTCGCCTATTCCCATTGTTTCTGTTATGTTGATATTTGGTCAATCAGAAATATATCTGTGCTTGTTTAACATGCATTATACTTTTCTGAAAGCAATAGATGTAGAATCTTTACAATGCAAAAGACCTTCACGTGCAAGGTGAAATGTAACCGTAATTCCAAACCTTTTCTTGTTTTTGCAGGATGAGGCTGCTCCAGCTGACAAGCAGTACAAACAGGAGCCAGCCCAGGTCACTTACTCAGCATCAGCTGTTTCCAGCACACAGGAGGTGTTGTACATCAACGGCAATGGGACCTACAGTTACCATAGTTACAGAGGGCTCGGAGGTGGGCTGCTAAATCTCAATGATGCTTCTAGCAGTGGTGAGTTTCCTTACAAATTGTGCCTGTGTGTATATGTGCCGTTGTGTATTTCCCCCTGCTGTACAGAAAGCTAGTCCAAGGGGTTCGGTATCCATAGGCCATTATCACGTAATGAGCAGGAGCACAATCCTGCAAACAGCTACTGCTGAGCAAAATACTTGCTCCCTGCATGCTAGTCTCCTTCCAGTTTCAAGGGACTAATACACAATAGAGAAGACTGAACTATAAGCCTCTAACAAAGCTGAGTTAAAAAATGCAGGGTTAGATCTTCAGTCAGTTTGCATGACTTTATGAGGACCTTGTCATTACTGTCTTCTCCTACACTGATAACAAAATGAGGCCATTGTTATATTTTTGGCTCGAGTTTCAAAACACTGAACTCCATGTTGTGTAACACAAATTAATTGATATAGATTTCTTACCAGCTACTTTAATTTACTGCAGATAAGGATCTGGCATACCAAGTGTTAAATGAGAAATCAGCATATTCATTTATGCCCTAGACTAAAAATGATAAGGTAAATATGTGTCACCATGAGGTCATATGTCCCTCTGAAAAAAACAAGTGGTGTCATTTATGTAGACAACTTTCCTTTCTTCTTACATTGGCATGCTTTTTTAACAAAAAAAGTGTAAGCAAATTGTGGTATTTGTTTGAAATAATCCCTCATATTGATTTTGTACAAATGCAGAGCAGTACCCTTCTGATAAAAAGGGTATTGTCTCTCTGTCAGAGAAAAGTGATTACTCTGGAAGCCTGAGGGTTTATTGACTCCCAGGACTGTATTTAAAGAAATGTCTCAGAGGATGGAGAAATCCCTAGGGTTTTGCCCTGGCTGATCCCTCTCTGGCTGACGAGTGCCAGTTCAGGTAGAGGGGCTGACTTAGGAAAGATGGTAATTGCTTGGCTACTGCCTCTATATTCAGCATGCTCAGCAATTTTCAAGATGCTGTCAGGGCTGCAGCCTGCAGGGAGTTACTGCTATGTGGTGTCCTGGGGACCTTCAGTCACGTCTTCTTCCTCACCCCCGCCCGCAAAATTCTCAAAGGTCTGTGAATGATTTGTGCTAAGTTTTTGAAAGGCTTTAAAAAGATAATACTTTAATTGTCAAAAGTCTTTGACTTAAAGACAGTGAATGATAATCACAATTGTTTCCATACACATGAAGAGTACATCTGAAGCACTGAATATGGTCTCTGATCAAATATTTTCATAAGAGTAAGACAAGCTGTCGAAATCTGTTTTTTTTTGTGAAAATGCATAAGAACTTTAAAATTGTCTTTTACGTTATGTCCAGAGAGGATCTGAGCCAGTTCCCACTGAAAACAGTTGGCATTTGCCCTTTTACCCAACTAAGAGTAGGATTAAACTCCCCATGTGTTATTTGTCAGCAAAAGCCATCAATATTGTCCTGGTTTATATAATCTTAAAATGTGAGGAATCACAACTGTTTTGTGTACTTGTTTTTCCCTTCAAACTTCTTGTAATAGGATACATTTTCATAACTCCCATTTTTCAGTGAATTGTGGAGTTTAGGCAAAAGTATTCTATGTCGCTTCAGCATGCAATTTTAAAAAATGACATACAAATTAAACACCATAAATTAGTCTTGCTTTCTGATTAGAAGCCACATTTTCTTTATGCTTTTAACATAGAGGACTCCAGTGTTTTCTCACAGTTAAAGCTCAAGATAGGTTTGCGTACAGACATATGCTCAAACAATTCTTCTTCCTTGCCTTTCCCTACTTGCACTGGTCAATTTTGTCTGTATGTCCTTTTACTCTGAAGGACCAGTAAGCCACTGCACCTCTCCCATATGGTTGTTCACAGTTGGAAGTTTGTGCGAAGGTGTCCGTCTTCTCCACAGGGATCCTACAGGAGCCAAAGTACATAAGCTCCATGAACCAAAAGTCTTTGTATGCCAGGACTTGGAAACCAGTTGATGCTGACAGTCTAGTTAAGTTGGTGGTTTGTGACCCACTAGCCATTTCAGGAAGATCAGGAAAGTTGTGGAAAGGCAACTCCATCCATTTCTTAGTCTCACTGACACAAAACCAAACAGTAACCAAACTAATTATGTCTTGGATATTAAGGGTAAATTGCTCTGGCTCTGGCAGCTGATTTCCCCCCAGGACAAATTGGAGGACTTGGAGGCCAGTTCCTTGAGATCTGTCAGTCCTCTCTGAAATGTCTGTTGATAGACAAGAGGAGTGGTTGGAGTTGAAATTGACAGGGATGACCTGTCCTGACAGACCTCATAGGACAGTTGTTTGCAATCATTGCGCTGTTTCCAGGACTCATGTTCCAAACATATGCAAGGCTGTTAAAATGGTTAATGAATTACTTCTTTGGAGAACAGGATATTTACTTGCAAATTGTGTTCAGGAGCTAACAACTAATTTAAAAATGCAACTCCTTTTCAATATAGTAACCCACCAAATTTTCCTGTCACGTTTACAGATGTTCTCCTAGTGTAAAAATAAATACACACCTCTGTCAGAATGTGTGTATAAACAAATTCTGTCTGGTTTTGTGTATCTGCTAAAACAGAAGAAAAAGAAGGTGCGATAGCTGCCGTAGCTATCTAAAATTCACTGCTTGATTACCTATTTCTGGACCTTCCCCCACAGTAATATTATAATTAATGTCCAATTAACTCTGTCTGGTATTCCAGCTGATGCATGTATTTTGTATTCTGTGACTCATTTAATTTGGTTATTTCCTCTGTATAAAGTTCATCCCTACTCTGACCTTAGAGACTTAGCTGTCTGTTCGCCCAACTGTTTGGTGGCTCAGGCTCAGGGACCTCTCTGTGCCTGCTGTTGCAGTGCTTCCCTCCACATGGGGAGGTCTGTCCTTCCACATGGCTAATTACAGAGCCATAATTAGCTCCTCACACAACTGCATGGGGCAAGCCTTCATGAAACTGCTCAATATGAGCAAACAGAATGCAGCAGCTTGTGCAATGACCCCTCCTTTATTATGGGCTGGGAAAAAAGCACAGAAGGAAAAGGCTCGGTTTTACAGCGCCAAGGTGTCTTTTCCCCCTCCTTTTAAACTTTTTAGGCCAATCCAGCTTGGCTGGAAACATTCACCAAGCAATCTGAGGGTTGACAGAGTCTGTGTCAGCCTGTACATGGGCTGGATGGGCTGGGGAGAAGCGTTTGGTCATGCTGTGTTTGATTCTTTTAGATGGTAAAGGAGAGCTGCTCTTTGAGAAGGGTGTATTTCAACAGCTCTCTTTTTTTAAGGCTAATGCAGTTCCTGTTACGGAACTGAATGGAGAACCTCCAAGGTGGAATAGCTCAGTGAATGTAAACAAATTTGCTTGTCAGCTCTTAGCCAGCCACAAAGGCTTCAGCTGACTCCCCTCTATCACTCCTGGACGGAGCTTGGAAAAATGGCCAGCTTGAGGGCAGGAGGGTGAGGACAGGAGATAATGTTGCAAGCAAAATCTCTTGATACCACCAGGAGCTGTTGAAGTCCCTGCATGTAACCTGAGCCTCTCCTGACAGAGTGGGACCGGCTTGTCTCCCTGTGTATTTCAGTCCGGTGCTACCTGCCCTCTCCTGATGACTGTCAGCACTCTCTGAAGTCATGCTGGACTCCTTGGAATCATGGTCTTTGCAGCTGCATCATTTTCTGAAGTCCATTTTCTCAAAGAGGTGTCGAATGTGTTTCTGCTGCCATAGCTGGGTTTCCTGGAGGTGATTTGGGACTGTTTCTTCTGCATCATTGTCCAGTTTTCTAGGCAGAAATGCCGGTCAATTCCTTTTGTGTGTGTAAAAAGAGGGTGTTTCAGACTCAATATCAGGCTGGCCATGCAGGACATGCCCTTGTGTCACAGTAAGATGAAGTGGTGTGTCTCTATTTCTCTCCACAGATCTGCAGCCTACCTCCACCACAGCCACAACTCAGCACTGCATCCCAGGCACCACGAACGTCCAGTCCCCTTCCAGCTCAGGTGAGTTCTTCGTCTGAATCCCAATACGTTCATACCACAGCAAATCCTGAGCCCTGGCAGGCTTCTCTTTCAGCCTCCTCTCCAATTGGCAGGCCCGCAGACCATGATGGCCTAATAGCCCAGCTGGTAGCTGCTGGACTTCCACCGCATTGCTCACCCCTCCCTGCTGCTCCCTTCCAGAGGCTATGCCCTCCCAGCTGTTCCCTGCTTTAGGCAGGCCTCTTACCCATGTGCCAGTCAGCCCTCCTGGTCCTTCTGCCTCCTGGTCCTTCAGACGGTCCAGTGCCGCTGAAGCCAATGGAGTAGCTGGGGGAGTCTCCCAGAGCAGGTGCTGCTGACCTGCAGGGATCAGCCTGCCCGTGCTGCTCTGCGGCAGGGAGAGGAGTGCTGAGCACTCTTGTCCACTTGTTCATGGAAGGGAAGTAGGGAAGTACATGGAAGGCATGTGGCCAGGTGCCTCTTTTCCACATCCAAAAATTTGGTCAAGTGGTAACCTGCTGTAAAATCTTGGCCCTTTCATGATTGATAGAGACTTCTTGGTGACAAACTAGGGGAAAAAAACAACAGATGAGAGTATCCAATATGTAGCTAGTTTTTAAAATGCTGAGTGAGTTACTCACAGGTTGGCTAGCCAGGATGTAGGGGTTGAATGGGGTTTTTGCTGTGGTTGCTCTCTCCAGGTCTTCTTTATACCTCTACTCTTGCACAGTCTTTTGTGTTCTCAGTGCTACCCTGGTGACATCAAAGTGGAGAGAGGGGAAAGAGAACACAGTTTGTCTCTAACACAGATGGAGCTTGGAGCATGAAGAAACAGATCAAGAGTGATAGAGTTAGGAACCTGGGACAGTGTGTTTAATCCAGTTTAAAGAAAACTAAAGATGGGGTTGGGAGAAGTTAAATGGTTTAACCTATATTTTGGCAAAGGTGGGGACTTCTTGCTGTAAAATGCTGGCTGAATTTTGTGTTAAGATCTTCCCCACATTCCTCTTCCTCCTTCCTCATCCTCTTCAAATTGTCAGATACGTGGCACATGCGAGTACTGGTCCGTTGCCACCATAGGGATGGAAATGGAATGCCTGTGGAAGTGTATTACCTTCCTACCTCTGCGCAAAGCTGAGGCGACAACTGTTAAAGCAGCACAGGTATACACCACATAATTAATCTCCTGTGGTGGATAGGAAGGATCTCACATAATCATTTAATCACAGACCACTGTGTTTCCTGATCGTTGAAAATGAATGATGTCTGTAGGTATTTCTGTGTTTTCATATCACTTTCCTCAGGCAAGACAGCATTTTTTTCTGCTGCCTAAAGTAGCGGAAGATGTGTCTTCCAGAGGGAGAGGTGTAGAAGGGAGAAAGAAGCTTAAAAGGTCCAATTCATCAGCCCCTGTTTTCTTGATTTCTCCTGGCACTTGAAACAATATTGTTAGGCACATCTGCTCTGTGTTTGAAGGCAGGAAGAAAAGAAGCATTGGCAGATGCATAATATCACAATAAAGCATTCTTATTACAAGAAATACATCTGATTTGGAAATAAAAGGTAGCATACTTTGATTTTTTTTTTCTATTTAGTTTTATTGGAGTATACAAGAATATAGTCCAACCTCTCCTCTAAAGCCACTCATGGGGAAAAAATAGAATAGGTGCAATAGAAAGATACACACAACAGATTTCAAAACATGGGCAAATGTATTTTTCTCTAAATAAGTGCCACTGCTTTTTGCATTATCACTGATGAAAAGGTTGCTTAACTATTAATGAAAATGTAGAAGCATAGATGCTTCAGCACATAAAGCTTTTAAAAATTATTTTTTATTCTATATTGTTATCTACAATAGTGATAACCATTTTGACAGTCACTGACACATTTATTATTCTTTCAGCAGTTGCTACTTATAAGATTGGTAGCTACCCAGTGACAACATACAATTCTTAAGGGAATTTTGCTGAGACAGTTGATAGGGTCTAAGCAATCAGTATCAGCATGTCTACATCTGACCCATATTTTGGAATTTGATATAAATCATGTTGGTAATGAGTAGTGCATGAGGCAATAACTAGTTCCATTAAAGTCTTGTAATTCACAGAAAAGCCATTTGTTCCACAGTGTATTTAGTGGCAGACATTTCTAGCTGCTAATTGGATAAATGTTTGTCTAGCACATGAAGAGTGGGTTTTTAGAGTTTTCATATTGAGCTTGATGTCGTTCCAACAAAACAGTTGCACCTCACAGAGGAAATTAGGTCAATGTAACTGGACAGAGGTGGTAAATCAAAAGTATTCCCGTGTTAAAGTGTCAATCAGGTGGTCTCAACAAGAGGCAGAGGAACAATACTTTAGTCTTCTGAAAAAGTGTAAAAGAAAAAATTTGTCTCAGCAATTTGTTTAACCCACTGCTTGTGAGAATGTTGTACTGTTATAAAAACATGGAAGGTGACAATTTCGTGTTATGGCAATATCCACTAAGAGAAAGAAAGAAATGGAAATAAGTCTCCTGTCTTAATCTCTGTGATATATGCTTAATCTTTGCTTGCTCAACAGACGTTGTGGAACCTGATAATGTTTGCAATCAAGTTTTTTAATGGTCCTGAAGTACTCCAGAATAGGAAGCAGCATGCTAAAATGTGCAGTAACATCTTGGAGGAACCTAACACTTTAAAATTCACTGCAAAAATAGTCAGATTTCCCTCTTTACAAGTATATACTTTCTTGTTCCTGTGAGGACTGGCAGCTTAATAAATAATGTTAAATACACTAAAGAAATAGTAAAGATAGTTAATAAAAGACATGATGGTGAAGCTGTTCAGCTCTTTCCAGATTAGTAACCCGTAGTGATGGCTTCTGGAGATAGATGTATATGAAGCGTCCTTAACCAGCTATTTTAAGCCTTCAGAATAGCTGTGATTTATTTGTCTGGTTAAAGAGATATGGTAGGTATGATTAGGGTTTAGGTTTCCATGTGTCAATAGCTGATTTGCATAAAATTACATGGGAAATATCTACAGTGTAAGAATGCATTTACAGGTTGCACTTATTCCTTAGTTTCTGAATGGCCAGATATGACTGATGAAGCTACAATTAAGTTATAGCATTTTAGTATTTAGCAGCATGACCAACTGTTGTGAATCTTTATTACTGCCAGTGAGTGTCTATCATAGCTATTAAAGCTGAGACTGATATAACACATCCTGGGACTAATCTCTGAGTGGGGTGTTCTGCCAGATATAAAGCTTGGGCTGTCGTAGGTAAGCTTTAGATCCCATAGACTTGTCAGGACTTAGACTGGTTTGTGCATGATGGACATGGTCTTCTAGTTTTCCTTTCAGAGCAGTGCTTTGCACCATCGGTTTGTGTAAGGAAAACCTGAGAGGTATGACCAAGCACATTTCCATGTATATTTTACTTATGAATGGCATAAACTGGTATCCTATTACGTCACTTAAAATCTGGATTACAAATGAGAAAAGCCCTTCAGTTACATTTCATAAAATGATGTGCTCTGCTGCAGAATTCTGTTCTGCCAGATATTGTTTGTGTGTGTGTGTGTGTTTTTGGCAGTGACATGAATGAAAGTCAAGGAAAGAACATAAAAGTTAAAGTAGGTTCATGTGGAGCACAATATGTCAGTGGCAGCTTTTTCACTACTGCCTCAATAAATATAGATGACTTTAATGGCTTCTTACAGCCATTCAGCCCAACTGGCTTTATGATTGATATACCATTCTTCTCTGCACTGGGTTAAGATTTTACTTAAAAATATCCTCTGAGCTTCTTCATACTGTCATCATTTTCCTGCAGTGTACGGTCACACCGAAAAAAATTCACTGAGCTAATTGTGCTTATTTTATCCTTTGTACACTGGAAGTCATTTAAAAGTCAGTTCATTTGTGCTACTGTAAAACCAGATAACACAAGCTGTAAGGCTAAGTGCTGCTCATGCTAGTTGTGTAGTAGGAAATCAGATCTAATAGGACCCTTTCTGTTTGAGTAGTTTCTTTTCATAGTCTCAGCTCTGCTTTCATTCAGTCAAGGGGAGCTTTTTCATTAACTTCAGTGAGTGTGCGGACATGGCAATCTCCACATTTTTTGTGGTCTCAGCTGTACCTCTGCACAGACAAATAAGAAAGAAAAAAAAATTAGATTTATGACCAGATCTTTAGCTTCTGGAAATCAGACATCTCTTTCCATTAGTGCTTACGATTGTGAGTCGGTTTTGAATCTTATGATTTCAGTGGGATTATTTAGGAGAACCTCCAGAGTATGAATTAATGTGTTCTGTGTTATACCGCTGAATATGCTGAATTTTAAAATTATTCCAGTCTTTTCTGGAAAGCCTTGGCATTGACATACATTGTTCTGATCAAATTGAAGAGTGACATTTTTCTCATAGGAAAGCAGGATACATTGCTTTGGATAGCTTGATCCCAATTTCCAGGAGAGTATTAAGATTAGGATCAGGCTAGTCTGATCTTCTGCCTGACAGAAATACAGATTTGCTATACTGTCAAAAGAAATGAGCAGTATTTCCCAGATTTTGCACAAAATATACTGTTTGATAGGTATACTTGTCATCTGTATCCTTCTATACATGTTCAAAAAAGTCTTCAGTCCTATTCTACCTGTCCAAATTTACACTTCGGGAAGAAAAAAAATGTGTTAAGTGGAAAATGCAAGCATTTCATTAAAGCACCATGCATCTTAGCCAGTTAATAACTGATCAAATGGCCAGGGAATTTCCCTACAAAGCCAAAGTTCATGGTGGCAGGTGTTTTGTCCATCACAGTAACCTGCAGACTGCCCTCAGGAATGCTGTCTTCCATATGAAGTATCCGTGGTCTTGAGAATATTCTTTGAAGGAAAGTGCGAAGGATATTGCCGTGAGCTGCCAATACAACAGCATGGTGATTGCTGCAGAATCTCTTGTCAGTGTTCCGGCCTTACAAGATCCTTGCAAAGTACTGCCAGCTGTATGCAGCCCTCACAGACGATAGTGTGCTCCTCACTGTGGCAGCCAGATTGTCACCAGCCTAATCTCATTCATGAGCAGCTATTTATGTAAGTGATCAGACAGCGTCAGGCAAGTCATGTGGATGACCATTTATCTATGTCTGCAAGGGATTCACAATCTGGCCACATGCTGATTGAAGCACAAAATGTGAAAACAGCTATCTAGAGAACATAAGTTGGGTTTTCTGTGATAAAAATTGCAAGTGTGCATATTGCCATGAAGTCTATGATGGCAGCTGGAGCTGGGGGGAGGCTGGGGGGAGATGAACCTTCTGCCTGATCACCATCATCAGATCCCAGGGCAGGGTTTGGGGTGCAAGTGGCTCAGACTGTTGGGATATGCCCCCGGAGGGTAATTTTCAGCTGGCAGTGGACTTGCCCCTCATGTTCCGTAAGTGGGGTCTGTGATACATAAATATAAATTGCTGTGGTTCCTGTCGAGGCGACTGGTAACAGGACAGTTACTGCTTATTTCTGCTACTTGCACTCAGCTGAGAGCAGATCTTACTACTCTGCATTTGTATCTACAAAGCTGTGAAATGTCTCTGGCAGCAGATCTGAAGCATCTTTTCTTTGCTGTCTGCAGGTCCAACAGATCTCAGTATGAAGAGGCAGTTAGCAACCAGCTCCGGATCCTCCAGTAGTTCCAGCTCCAGACCCCAGCTGAGTCCGACTGAAATAAACGCAGTGAGGCAGCTTGTGGCAGGGTACCGAGAATCAGCCGCGTTTTTATTGCGCTCTGCAGATGAACTGGAAAACCTTATTTTGCAGCAGAACTGAGTCATGTGACCTTCACACCGGCCTGGTCTTATCTCAGAATTTCCACTAATGACATTTTGATTTCCCAGAGCACACACTTCAGTTACTGCACAGTCTTTTAGGAGAGTTGATTACCATAATGCCACACTGTTCTTGATCCATAAAGTGATGTGTTAAGGTGCTTCAAGTGAACTTCGACCTCTGGTATTTCCGAGGTACTTTACTGTGTCCAGCCTATTGCTTTCGTTTTAGTGTGTCAGCATAAATATCGAAAAAGTGGCTAGAAATTAACTCATTCTAACAAGTGGAGGAAACAGAAGATGCTGTGATGGTTTTTTAAAACAAGTGGTTCAAGATCCAAGTGCAATATTAGTGGAATGTGATACTGACTCATTGGACTTAAAGCTGCAGTATATGGCAAAACATTGCCAAATGTCCTGTTGCTACAGGGCACAATTGCAATTAAAAGGATCTTGTATTTTAAAAAAATGTAATTTTTATAAAAAACAAAACAAAAGATTTTTGTTTTCATTCAAGATTTTTCATTTTTACTTTGGTAAACTTTTTCACTGGTCCTGAAAATGTTTTGAGGAGCTATTTTAAGTCCCCCCTTCCTCTCTTGGACCCCTGGCTGTGCCCTTCTCCCCAACTTCATATTCTTTCTACAACGAGTAACTTGATGCTGGATAATTCCTCCCCTGTGTACTGTAAATTGTCATCTATGGTATACCTTCCAAAGGAAGTATGCATTTCCTGCATTCATGCCATTCTCAACTCCATTCTGTAATATATTGCAGCTTTATTAGCAATTAATAAAGAGTTGAGCGTTTTTTAAAAAAGACATATCGTTGAGAAAAAAAAAAGATGAATTGATTTCTTACGGTGAGCTCATCTGACTCCATGATCACTGCTGCTGTCTTATACAAGTCCCTCTAGTTGTGATTGGATGTAGATGATGAATGTTAAGAGGTTGCAAGTGACAATCTGAAAATTTGCACTCTTGTGTGTATTTATTTTTTTTCCTTAATTTAAACAAAATTCTTACCAAGGAAGGTCATTGACACTTCTGGTATAATTTGTATAATTCCCAGGCCTAGCTAAAACCTGTACAAAACTGTAAGTGGATGCAGCTGCAACTATAATAAAACTCTTCTCTTACCTTCCCCACTCTTCCCAACCCCTCTATTTCTTATTTTATAATATTAATTACACATTAATGGTGTTTTCTTTGTGCACTATGGCAGGCTTCTTTTTAAGTATATAGAAAAAAGTACTTTAGTTTATGCTTATTGTACTATCTGTTCTGTTGTTTAGCTTTTGTTGAATAACAAGTTTCTTGTGCATTCCTAAATTTGCCTTATTTCATGTACAAAATTTTATGTAATTCCGTTTTTGACAATGAGTTTAAGGCATCAGTGATATTTTATATCTACTTGTTACATATAGTTTTCCAAGTAATGACTGTGATTGTGACCAAGTAATGTGCACTTTTTCTTGTAACTGTGGACATTGCTATGCTTTTTTTTCTCTAGTGTTTCTAGAATTACTGTTGCTTACAGTTATGTAAAAGAAAAAGAACTTTTGTGATACTGTTGGTGAATATTAATGTGAAAAAGCCTATGAAATATGAGTATTTTGGAGGTACATAGATACACAAACATCTCTAAGTTGTGGACTGATGTTCACATATTTAAATGAGAATTCAAAACCTGAGGGCTGGAATCATTTCCTCTGTTTTGTTTGGGTAAATAAACAGATTTCTGTGTTTAAATACATGATTGTGAAACATTATAACATTTAAATCAAATAGCACTTAAAGCTATAACTATTATGGCCTTTAAACAGGGAAAAGGGCCTTGCAGTCCGATTCATGCAGGCCCTCATACATCATTTCTCAAAATTACTGAGTAAATCCAGTAGGATTCAGTCAGTAGCATATATAATTTAAAGGTGGCTGGAGGGAACACAATTTTGCCACTCTACATTTGTTCTTAAAAAATCATTGGATGTCTTTTTAGAGGCCCCTATTCTTGGATATGAGAATATTGTTGCAAATCCTTACCAGTTGTTGTTGCCCATCACTTGGGAGGTGCATTTGTTCCTAACATCATCTCCCCCTGGCCCGGAAAGCCTATGACTCGTCTCTGTCCTGGATGTGGGGTTGCCTCAGCTTTTGTCTCACCAGGAATTCAAAAGCCCATCCAGAGCCAAGAGCCTTTTTCCTCTCTTCCACTTTCATATATCTGCACCCTCTCCGGTCTCCTGCAGGAGGGGATGAAGCAGGTACCTTGTGCCACATCACTGTCTGGGCCTCACCCAAAGAAATCTCTGGCATACATCTTCCACAGACAAGAGTGGCAGCTATGCCTAGGTTTCCAAGTTTCCTTGGTCCTGTTGTGCAGGGCAGTGTGCCTCACACTGCCAAATAAGCAGCAACCAGCAGTTTGTCCAAGAGGCTGTTTGCCAGCCAGGAATCCTTCTCAGCTGAGCAGCCTAACCGCTTTTCAAGCTCTTTTGCTAAATCCAGGTAAGGACAAGAAGCTAGAGGATGAGGAGGTAAGAGATTTAATTCATTGTTCTATCCTCTGACTCCTCTTTCTTGTCCCTCAATTACTCCTTCTTTTGAGGGAGAAGTAGAAAAGGTAGGGGTCACCATACAACCTTCAAGGCCCATGATTAGTCCCACCTTTTTCCTGCTCCATTCCCAGCCTACTTTGATAGTTCTTCAAGTATGTCTTCTACAATATGTCTTCTACACACATCATCTTCTTCTGGGTGCCTCTTCTGGAGTATTTAGGGTCTTCTTCAATTGTAGGAGCAATTGATGTTCTTCTCTAAAGTGTCATACAGATACTTAACAATAACTGTGTCCTCAAGTGGTTTGTCTATGCCAAATTCCAGCAGACTGATGGGAGTTTTTATTCTAGAGTTGTTTCCATCTCTAAGTACTGGGTTTATTAATCTCTTCTTTGGAGCAATCACAGATTCAACTATAGTTTTAACTTCCTCTTATAAGAGGATACTGAAATTCAGACCCAACCTGTGAAGGAGAGACCATAAATCTCTGTCCACTTTTGTGCATGCAAATCTACATCCAAGAATTGCAACTAAATTTGTCCTCTTGAATCCAGGTCTCAGACCCACCTACTCTGTGTCTGCTTTGTACCTGCTAAGGCAGTAAAAGCACAAGGGAGAATATCTTACTCAGGCACCCAGCAGTAACCTCAGGATTATTTCTTTCTCTTATCCACATCTTTTGTTACAGTGGCCTGATTACCTCAGCCCAAATATTGCTGTTAGGATAAGGCCATTTTCTACCAGCATGGGTGTGTCCACTGAGTATGACTGCTTAAGGCTGCCTTCAGAAAAGTATTATCCTTATAACCAATATCTTTATTAAACTAATGTTTCAAGTTGGTGGATGTCTCACTACAGAACTTCATCAGTGCAGACTGGCAGGTGCTGGTCTTTCTTGAGACAGCCTCACATCTTCCCAACTTTCCTGGAGTTTCTTTGTGAGTGGTCCTGTCAGACCTTTAGTCTTCAAGGGATTGCTGGGCAGGGAGGGATGGTGGGAAAATCTCATATTGTCCCTAAACTTCCCTACAGGGTTAAGTACCAAACCTGACCAAGGTCTGGGTATGTTGAGTCTCTTTAGGCTTACACACACACTGGGAAGACAAGTCAGTCATCCATTTTTCTCTCCCTGATTTCCAGGGTATTTTTGGTTGTCAGGGCAGGCAGCTGTGGGTAATACCTTTAGAAACAACTTTGGGTTGTGAGAGTGGGCAATCCAACCAGCTTATCAGCTAATCAGACTGGTTTACTGCTTTCAATGCCTGCTAGGAAACTGGAGTCAGAACACAGTAACAAGACATCTGGAGTCAAAAGTTTTTACCCAGATTGGGACCTTGCTGCCTGTCATTGAAGGAGAACACCACCATACCAGCCATGGGGAGTATCAGAAGCTACAGAACGAGTATACAGAGGTAAGCAAGTATTTGACAGTTCTAAAGCTGCCCATCTTGTATGGAGAAGGAATTTTCTGAGTGAGGGAAATCAGGTGAACATGTATGTGACTGTGACTATAAAACTAACTGGAAAACAGAGTTACACTAAAGTGACTGGATATTCTTGCTGTAATGGTCTGAATACAGTGTAGGTGGAGGTAGGTTTTGTTGGTAAAACTCCATTGAAAATGAGGAAAAAATTCATTTCTCTGAAGTGCCTAGCACTGTGTTAAAAGACTCCCCACAAATTTGTTGAAGCTCCTCTGAATCTGGCTTTGATAGGCTTGTGAGGCATTCATAAGGAAAACATACGTTTTTCTATATAAAGCAAAGCTGACCTTGGTAGAGCCTGAAGTCAGGATCTAGTCCGCACTCTACCCACTATTGAAAAACACCAGCATGTGAAAAAGAATTGTGAAATAATGGTAGAAATCAAGCAATGTCAGACAGGTGGTTACTGGATTAAATACGTAAGAATATAAAATGCCGGTGCTGGACAAGATCAGTTGTTTGCAGCCTTGTGTTCTGTATCTGATAATGTGTAAAACAGCTAAAGATGTGTCAGATAGAGCAGACCAGAAGAATAGAGCAAGCCTATAGTAAGGATTTCCAAATGCATATTCATGGCCTACAACAGCTTAAGGCTGTGGTGGATTATCCCTTGCTGGCAGGTAAGTCCCCACCCACCCTCACTCCCTCCCCTCAGTGGCACAGGGAAAAAATCCAAAGGGCAAAAGTGAGGGAAAAAACTGGGTCAAGCTGAGTAAGTGAGGAAAGAAAAAGGGATGCAGAGGAAATCCCTCACCACTTCCCACCAGGAGATGTGATGCCCAGCTGATCCCAAAGCAATGATTACTTTGGACATATTCCCCACCCCAATTCCCCCTACTTCTTTTTGGCCAAGAATGATGTCATGTAGCATGATATATCATTCAAAAATACCAGGCAAAAAGAAAAATGAGTTGCTTGAGGCCATGCAACCTGTAAATGCCTTTTCCATTGTCAGGACTAAATCAAATGTTGTAGAACAGGTGCAGAAATGTTTTTAAACCTCTTCCCCAATTACCTACTTAAATCTCTTTTTCACCACTGACCAAAGGAGTACAAAGGAGCTGGAAAGGCTGTAAAATTACTAACTGCTTTATGAATAGAAACTTTATGGTGTGCCACATAATTCAGTTCATTTCTCCCAGTCTGGATATTCTATGCAAAAATTTTTGCTCCTTTTTCTAATGATGTCTGGAAACACAGTGTAAGAGTTCTAATTGTTGTGACCATATGTATAAAACTCTTTTTGTAAGTACATCTTTGCTGCAGTTAGCCAACTATGGTGTAAAGAGAGCTGGGAAAAGGATCCAGCATAATAGATAGGTTTGTCCTCCTTTTCTCGACGCAGCAGGGAGGTAAATTACAGTAGCTAATTAAAAAGAAACAGTGTTACTGAATTTTCAAGGTTTCCTACAAAAGAACTTAAATTAAAATTTTTCCTAATGCTCCCCTGGAAACTTACATCAGATAATTTTTCCTTTTTTCCTGCAAGACTGCTGTTTTGTTATTGTAGGGTTGCTAATCAGTTCTTGGTGCTGCTTCTTTTCATGCTCACTCACAGCACAGTGAAGTACTAAAAGCAGGAAAAGCAGCAGGAAAAACTGGAAAAATAGGAGGGATAAGTATTATTAATAATTCAAACATGTTTCAGTTTAACTGTTTTAAATTAATTTTATTTGTGGTTCCCAACTCACAGTGCTTTAGCGCCACAAGCTTGACCTATTTATTTCCTCTCACATTTTGTAGTAGGAAGGGAAGGATTTGCTCTGTGGAGAAATAGCTTCTAGCTGAGAAAAGCTCTTACTGCCCTAGCCAGCAGGCAGCCTTAACAATGTTCATTTGCTGCACCTGATATTTGAAAATCGCAAGCTACAAGGCATGCTTAACTCACAGAACCATTCTCTAATCATTGGAGGCACAGGCTATTTTTTAAACGTTTCTGTCCAATCTAGTTATACTATATTAAACCATATATTAATTGATTTAAACTATAAATAAGAACAGAAATAAAATTAGGGATTTAATAGAAATCCTTAATACCTAGCATAGAGTTGGAAAATTTGTCTCAGTGCTAAAGTGTAAAATCATATGATTTCTCCTTTTTAAAAAATTACTATTTTTTTGTTTACAGTATATGGAATCCAGATTTCTTCTGCTGTTGGGGGGAAATCTCTATAGTGTAATTCCACTCTCTTGTTTGGACTTGGGTCTCAAAGAAGACAGCACACTCCTTTTAGTCTCCCTGCCATTCATCATTCTGCTGCCTTACAAACAATGATGATAAAGGGCTTGAAATCATGCTAAATTAAAAAGTTACCACGTGGTTATTGACTAAACTTTAATGGCTCAAACACCAAATCATTTATATTCTGGTATAGTCATATAATTGAAGAATGGTTTGGGTTGGAGAGGACCTTCAAAGATTATCTAGTCCAACCTCTCTCCATGGGCAGGGACAACTTTCAAAGCTCTATCCAACTTGGCCTTGAACGTTTCTAGAGATGGGGCATCCGCAGCTTCTCAGGGTAACCTGTTCCAGTGCCTCACTATCTTTATTGTAAAAAATGTCTTCTTTATATGCCATATAAATTTACTCTCTTTCAGTTTAAAATCATTGCCCCTTGTCCTGTCACTGCAGACCTTGATAAAAAATCACTTTCTGTCTTTCTTTCTTATGTATCAAAAGGCTGCTCTGGCTGCTCCAGAGCCTTCTTTTCTCCCAGCTGAACAACTCCATCTCTCTAAGCATTTCCTCATAAGGGAGGTGCTCCAGACATCTGACCATTTTTGTTGAAAATGGACCTGCTCCAGCAGATCCATGTGTTCCTTGTGTGGGGAACTCTAGACCAGGCCACACTTTTAATTAGGCAGGCAAGGATGTGTCTGTCTTTTTGGCCTGCAAGCACATATTGCTGGCTTGTGTCCAGATTTTCACCAAAGAGTATTCCCAAGTCCTTCTCCCGTCCCAATCCATCCATTCCCCAGTCGATATTGAGGGTTGCCCTGACCCAGGTGCAGGATATTGAACCTGACCTTGTTGAGCATGATGAGGTTCACACTGGTCCACTCCTCAAGCCTGCTAAGTTCCTTCTGGATGGCACCCCAGAGGAGCCAGTCTCTTGGTCCATTATTAGAGCATGCTTAGGAGAGGGCTGTTATGAGTTCTCTATGACGCTACAGAAAAGCTCTCATACCCAATGGCCTTTTGGCTGGATGCTGCAGTCCCTATATTTCTGGGCTGAGAAGTTTCTGGAAAACCTCTGTGAAATGCTATACCTCAGGCATTGTGGGCAGCGTGGGCATGTTTCAGTAGTAGTTCAAAGAATCTTCCACTGGCAGTTTCTCCCAGTGTCACTGTTACTGGGACTTCAGGCTGATAT
Source organism: Corvus moneduloides (assembly GCF_009650955.1). Taxonomy (NCBI): domain Eukaryota; kingdom Metazoa; phylum Chordata; class Aves; order Passeriformes; family Corvidae; genus Corvus; species Corvus moneduloides. The sequence continues at coordinate 119,227,082 of NC_045476.1, read as the reverse complement.
TTCAGAACTTGAAAGAGAATTCCACTGCCAAGAAAGAGAGAGAAATGTGGTTACTAGCTGTCCTTCTGTACATCATGCTAAGACGGTACATTTTTAGGATGTAAAGCAGTGAAAATTAATTTTCTTTGCTTAAAAAGGCCATCTGCCCATCCTTGTCCCTATAAAAGGATTTTTTATTTTCTTCTGTAGGGGAAAATGAGAATACTAACAAGGATACTGATTTTTTATTAGGCTTCTCTTGCTCCCCACCAATAAGAGGGTGTCATTGTTATGGTAATAGAGTGTGAATGGCACAATATGATGGTAGAAATGAGTAGGCATCGGGTGCCTGGATGAGCACCAAGCCCTAAAAGGACTCTGTGGTTCCAGATCTGTTTGTCTGAAGTTACTTGATTCAAGACTCAACTTGACACATTTTGAGAGGGCACACTTTTTGTTCACTAAATTTATATTAGTGAACCATCAGGAACAGTTACCTACAATCCAAATTGCGCAGATTTTGTCCCAGGCTGTGAATAAAAGTTATTGGGGCACTCCTGAATGGGAAAAGGGATGGAACTCATTGAACAGAGAGCAGATATCAGGCTAAGACCTTTGAAAACCTTCATAAAAATGAGAAGCATTCACCTCAGCCATAGCTTCAGGACTTGGCAAACATCACAAGGAGGGTGCAGTTGCTTACCACCCAGCCAGTTCCTGAGCAGTAGTCCTGGCCAGCTTTCCCTCCTTTCCCTCCCTCAGTTTAGATATGGAGCCATATGGTGTGTGTTATCCCTCTGGCCAGCTGGGGTCAGCTGTCCTTCTTGTGTCTCCCAGCCAGTTCCCTGGTGGGGTGGGATGAGAGGCTGAAGGATCCCTGATCGCTACTGAGCAATAACTAAAACACCAGCGTGTTACCAACTTTGTTCTCATTCTAAATCCAAACCACAGCACTGCACCGGCTACTGGGAAGAAACCTGACTCTATCCCAGCCAAAAGCAGGACAGTTGATTACACGTCTTTCATTATAATAGCTCTTCCAGCAATCACAGCTGAGCTGGGAGGCTTGCACCAAATACTCTAAGTTACTTTCTAGAAGGCTGACAGCTCTAGGATGAAGGTAAAAAGCTCATTCATTACTGATTGAGACTCCTCCAATTCAAAAAAGCGTTAGCATTTGGTTTGGGTACAACAGACTCTGTATTCATGCACTGAAACCTGCTAGCTAATTTGGTATGTTTTCTTGTAAAATTTAGTTGCCAAGTAGTAGATTCAGCTTGAACACTAAGAAATGGTAAACCACTCTGAAGTGGGCTAGTTGTGACAAGCAGGCTCACTGTGGTAGCTTTGCTTCATGAATATTTCACTGTTGTTGAATACAACAGAGACCAGACTTCTTCCCAAAGTATTTTGAGATACCAAAATAATGTAGTGATCTTGTCTCATTTCCTTCAAGAGTGACAGTATGACATGCTGGAGGTGTGCTGTGTAAAACCCACACTTGTCAAAGAGGTTGTATTACCAATTAAGTAGTTTTGGTTCTGTTCTGCAGATGGCAGTGCTTATCAGCCAACGCTCAAGTAAGACTTGAGTGATCAGCCCCTCCAGGTCAGAGGTCCAGAAGGGTTTCTCTGTGGGTGTTGGTGAGTCTGGCTAAAAAGTTCCATTAAGTCTTGCCTGACTAGAAGTCACTCACAGGTTCCTTGTGGTTAACCCTGCACCATGGTACCTTCCTAACCTCATGCTGTGTTTGTTCTTACACTCCCTCTTTACTGAACTTGCAGGGTTGGAGTTTTCACTAAAACAAAGCGCATATTCTTAAATATTTTTTGCTTCCATCTGTGCTGAGGAATACTTTTAATGAGCCTCCATTTAGTTTTTCATTTTAACCCTTTAGGAATCTAGAAATTCAGTTGTAAACATAAATGTCTTAAAAAACCTTCAAAATATGGATTGCAACAATCATTAAAAATATCCAGAATAGATTTACATGATCTCTGGAGCTTAGAGTAAGAACTCTGCTGAGAACATGAAGCAAAGGTAGACAAAGGAAGGCTTAGATTTTTAATAAGATTTTGAACTTCAGTTTTTGTCTCTCACTGAATAGCAACAGGCCCTTTCATGTGATGTGATGGAGATTAATTGGGGGGGGGTTGCAACTACAACGGGCTAGGATAAATAAATTTTAAAAGGGCTAGGAGGGCTATTTATTTAAATAAATTTAAAGGGCTAGGAGAAATAAATTTAAATAACCCCAAAACCAACCAAACAAGCAAAAAACTACCTCAAAACGTTTTAACAGATGCCTTCCTTGGGAGCAGGAGAAGTGTTCAGGAGAAGTCATCAGGCCAGCAATCAGATCAAACTTTAAACCACTGCAACTTTACTCTTAAGTTGCAGCATGCCTGCACAGACAAAGGCTTGAAAACTAAATACCCTGTGTGGCATTCACACCAGGATTGCTGTTGGGAAGGTGAGAGAAAACTCATAAACACACAGTAATTTGCAGCAAAAATGGACATGATCCTCATTAGTGCAGGCACCTGATTGACTATCTGACATATTAAAGTTCCTTTAAATTGATTTCCCAGAGTAGACAGCCTTTTTTTTCCCTCTGAAGAATGAAACCAAAGTCATCACAAAAATGGACATGGCTGAGAGTTGTGCTTTGATGTGTGTGACAAAAATATCTAAGTGCACTGCTCTTAGACATAGCAAATGTGTGTGGCATTCATTTTGAATCTCTTTCTTCAAAGGAGAGGTTATCATTAATTTTTTTGAGGATGTCACTCTTCAGTCACTTAGCCACCCCGTTATTAGCATGTCCCACTGAAGGGTAGGTACCATTCTTGGAATGAGAGAAACTGGTCTATTCCACAGGTATCAAGAAGAAATTTTGGGGGCAATGACAGAGGTTTTTATTTGTATTGCACCCAAAACAAGGAGAGTAATGTCTGTGTGGCAGCATCTAGCAAAATTAACCACCTTTTCAACCACTGGAATCCAATGATTTAAATAAAATTTCGTAATTATTACTTTTTATTTAACAACTTTATCTCCTGCTCCACCAAGAATTTTCACAGGTTGCTGTATCATGACACCTACTGGTGGAGATAATCAAAATAGGTAGATGCAGCTCCTTCTGAATGATGGAATAGATGCATCTGGCAACACTGGGATTTTTGTTTCCCATTGAAGTGATTACTGATGTATGTCCGTTCACATGGGCAGCACAACCACTGCAGCTTGCAAAAGGAGGGGGTGTGTTCAGACACGATAGTGTCTGCAAGGGGCAGCTGCAGCCCGGATCAGTGTGGCCCAGGGCAGTGTGGCTCCTGTGCCCTGGAGTCCAGACAAGCCACTTCAATTTGTCTTTGGCTGAAAGGATTGTGTAATCGACACCACCCCTACCTGAAAGGTAGAGCTGCTGATGTAGCCCAAGGCTTTGGAAAGCTCATCACGGAGAAGCAGCTTCCACAGTCGTATCCTACATGGGCTGCTGAAGTTAAGCCTGAGTTTCTTTCATTTGAGGTAATGTAACAGTTGATGGACTATTCTGAAGACACCAGGGGTGGATTGAAGATGACGTGAAGACAAGCAGCAGAACCACAATTTTAACCCTTTTATATGGTTATGGTTATCAGGGGGTTTTGTAACTTGCACACCTGTCTCATCCACACAGAAAACAGTTTTGTATGAACTATAATCAGGCACTTGTGGGTTGAAATTAAAATGACATATTTTTTCATATCACTCCATCAAAGGGTGCAGAATTTTCCAAGGTGTTTCTAAACCAAGCAACTTCCTGGCGTGTTCACAAAAAGCAGGATCTTTCCACTCCTCACTGCTAACTCCATTGGACTGTGACTTTCCAACTCAGACCCACGCTCGTACTTCTTTACAACCTGGAAAGTCACCTGCTTCCCTAGTGTGTCTTGTTTCATTATTGAACTGACTTTCCCTCTTTGACAGCACACCGGCAGTGCTTTCATGTCTCAGGATATGGTTTACCAGTGAGCTATTATCTATGTCTACTCAAGCTTTTGAGATCCAGTCTAGGTTTTCTCCTCTAAATAAATTACCACAACAATATCACCTATCAAATTGTCATCCCTGTGAAGTTCTTCCACTGAGCATAAATCCATTTTCACACTGCAAAAAGCAGAATCAAGAAGCTTTTCCATCAGTTTGCAAGCTGTATATCTGGCCAATACTTCATAAATCATTTTATGTCACTCAAATATGAATGAGAACTTAGGTATATGGAGAGAGAGAGAGAGGAGCAAAAGGTAGTAAGGATACCAGCATTTCTCATTTGTTCTTAGCACACAAAAGGAACTCTTTTCCCTATTGCAGTTTCCAAAGCAGTAGAATAGACAGCGCAGGTTCCCAGTAGGAAAAGTATCTCTTGCTTTAACCATTTTTGAAAACTTTATTTTGAGATGTCAAAGTATTTTTTTTCACATATGACCATCCCTTTAAAAGCTGCAGTTATATCTTGGACACATTCAACTGGATTTCACCTGGAATAAATTTTTGGTGTGTTTTTGCATTAGCTAGAGAGGCTCCTAATCAGATATCCCACAGCTTTGTCAGGGAGGAAAGTGCAGATCTGAATTTTTTGGTTAGATCCCTTTTCGCTACAGCCACATTGCCTCACTAGTTTGTGCACAAGAAAAAAAATACCCACAATTTTCTTCACTTGTACTTTCTTTTTGAAAATGAGGCCTTGCTCTTGGATGTTCCCTTAAACAGTAAATTACCTCTCACCTGAGATAAGACAGCAGCAGGAGCCTTCTTGTTAGATCAGCCTCTCCTGAGACCTGTAACTGATGTATTTACTGTGCATCACAGCCAACAGAGGCTGAAGCAGGAAATTTGTCACCTAAATCTTTGCAGAAACAGATTGGGTTTTAGTCCATTAATTTACAGCAGATAAGGTGATATCTAAGACACGTTTTTCCTTGAAAAAAGCTTAATTGGATAATTATAGCTGCAACTCCACTTCCAGTGTCATCTTTCCTCCTGGGTAAAATTTTGTGCCAGTTCACATAGACAAGTTAGTTAAAAAGCAGTATCTCTTGAAGTGCCAGCTTATCAGCTGTTTTGTGGTTATGAGAAATCCTTTCCCAATACAATCTCCTATGGTAGTGCTAATTACAGCCTAAGTGGATGGCTTGCAAGTTCAGTGAAATGCCCATTCAACGCCATCCACATCCCCATGCACTGGCATCGCACCCCTCAACCTTAATAGAAAAGACAGCTGCCACTTTGGATGTCCTGAAGGTCTTCTGAGCATGGAGCAAAACACCTGCCTGGACTTAGGCATGGAAACAAATCTAGGTATAAACAACCATGGGGGAAAAAAAAAACAACAAGGAAACAAATTCCATTTACACATCTACATCTAACTCTATATAAAGACTGTGTAGGCTGCATTTGTACTTGATTCACTAATCCTCTCTTTTTCTGTCAGGGTTTTCCCAGGTTGATGACTTAGTAGCCCAAATCCAATCAAATGCATACTATTACTGTAGTCCCCTTTCCCACCCTTTCCCCCATGTCTGGGGCAAGAGGGAAGGGAACTTAGGAGGAGGCTCAGTTCTGTACTCCCAAACTCAAAGCACCCCCACCTGCTTTTGCTAGGCATATGGAAACTCTACCCTTAGGGATCCCAGTCTCTTGATACAGCAACCAAGTTTTCACCTCTGCTCTGGCAATCAAAACCTTAAGCCTATCCTGAACACACAAAAACTGGTGTTTCTTTTCTTCATGTGCCATTGTGTGTGTAAGAGGAAAGAGTGTGGATCAACAGCTGCCTTTAGTCTCCGCAGTCAATCGGCTTACGAATGTAATCATCTAGAAAAAGGAAGGGAGGCTAAACCGCTGTCACTTGCTGCTAATAAAAGTTACAGCATTAAGCAACAGCGGGAGACAGGCTTGTGTTCACTCCAAGTGAGTGTTTGTCTCTCTGTGTGCCTTACACTGTGGCAACACCCTACACTGAGAAGGGCTCTTACAGTGGAATAAACTTGGAGGAGACATTTCTTCAACATGCTACTTACTCTGCCATTCATTTCCACTGTCCCTCCTACTTTGCTGAACATTAACGCTCGAATAAAGCTTCCCTGTCCTCCACCATCTCATTCTGCATTGTTAGACACAATACAGTGGTTTTGTTTCTTAGATTTTTGGGGGGGTTTCTTTTTTAAACAGCAGCTGGTTGGATTTGGCGCAGTAATTACAGTTGTGTCATAAATTCAGCTTAATGGCTGCACTGCAGGACCAGGCAGACAGGCTGTGAGGCAGCAAGTCCTTACTTAAACAAAAGAGAGCTTTGATAAATAGTAACATTGGCCAGGAAAATTATTTGAAAATGTTTGCAACAAAGTATGGGCTCACTTACCTGACAGACACCATATTTTAACCTTCCTATCCCTTTGAATATATTATCTCTCTTTGGGATTGTGGGGTTGAGGGAGTGGTTAGCTGCATTTAATTCTCAGTGAGCATTAGGAAGGATGGTGGAGTCCTGTTGACCCAAAGAAGAGATGAACATTGATTAAGACTTCTGCATTGCCCAGTGTTGCTAAGGACTGATATGGGAAATACCTTGGAGGTAGAACTTATCTGATGTTCAGATCTTTGTGTCCTTTCTGAGACCATGCCCATTATGAACTGCAAGGAGGGAGTAAAATCATTTTAGCTAGACAGACACTGAAGAGTTACCAGGAAACTCAAATTCCCTATTTGAGTATTGCTAATATTTTGGGATGAAGGAAGAAAACCAAGGCTAAGGCAACTGATCAAGCTATAGTAAAAAGAAAATTTCAATATCTAGATGTAAGACATGAAAAACTAAACCAAAACACGCAAAAGTGAAAGATATTCCTAATTAAAATGACAATCTGGTTGATCTACTGGTTATTGCTAGTTGTTTCTAGGAGGAATCCTAAATCTGATGGGTTTTCTATATACCTTACAAACTAGATAAACAGGAAAATAGTGCTGTAACTGTCTACATTGCAGAAATTATGATTACACTGACGCTTTGAACTGGCAGCAAAAAGGCTGGCCTTGCAATGCAGAATGGTAAAAAAAGGAGGAATATTTTAGCCTGTCAATGGACAAAGTAAGTCTCTGGGACTTTAGTTTATCATTTATGTTCCTTTTCTTCTCCTATACTATTGTTTGTAATATCACTAGTATTTGGAGAGCTCGGGATGACAATCTATGAAGATTCATTTAAGCATCTTTTTGTCCTCTGACCAGCTCCTGTACTCCACTCTGTGTACACTGCACTCGGGATTACTGCAAGCATTTAACAAGTGCTTAATGTAAGCCAGCATTAAGTGTATCCAAGATGTTGGGACCAGCCCCTTGACAGAAAGCTGTGTGACATTCCAGATAATGTCAGATACTTACAGTGAGTGCACACAGATTCTAGTTGTAACTCACTGCATTTTGCTGCCCTTCATGGTGAGGAACTCTTCTCTGTGCGGGTCAGAAACCACAGCATGCCTTGAATGCCCGAAGGGTGATTCAAAAACAGCAACCAAAACTTCTAGTTCGAGTCATTGCTCTCCATTCAGTGCTGGCCAGGTTAACACTGCCAGAGGCCTATCCACCAGTGGAAAAAGACAGGCAAGGTACTGTGAGGATGAGCTCCCACATCTCCCCAAACCTGGCCTTTATTTCCTGCACACCTGCTCAGGGGATAACTACCAGCAGTGGTGGCAATGGAGGAATCTGGTCCTGATGGCTGCATCCAACTCATAATGGGTTCAGGGCAGATGGAAAACAACACAATAGCCAAGGCCTAATCTGAGAAAAACACCCCCTCTCCCTCACCATAGGCCTCGTCAAGGTTTGATTCAAGCCAGGTTTGGCAGGAACTAACTTCTGTAGTTGGTATGCAAGCAGGACTGTAAGTCATTACCCTACTCCATAAATTGTGGACAGCCAAGGGCCTGTTGAGCTCTCCTGCACAACCATGGACTGCACTCCAGGATCTCCCCTTGAGTAGGGACACTTCTCTAGGTTAATCCTTGAGACTGAGAGATTTCTTGCCACAATGGATTCTCAGTAAGTGATTAATAGCTTACTCAAATTTTAAATCTTAGTTAAGTGATATAAAGGATGGATTGTGTCCATATAATCATTTAGCTATAAACCATTGATCAAATCTGGGTCTAAGTCTAAGCTGCACCTAAACTCCCCTCTGAGAAGTTTAGAATGAAAGGAGGTCTTTTTTGAACCTCATGACTCAGCAGGAGGCTCTTCCTAACAGTTTTGTCTGACCCTGCCCTCCATGCAGTAAATAACCAAGAGTATCTTGCCAACAAATCTTGTCAAGCCACTGTTCCATTTGCTATCAAACTTTGCTAAATTGCTGGTTTATATTGATAAAAAATTTGCTACTTCTTTCATATGAGTGAAGTGTATCACTCTGTCCATGACAGGCACCCACAAATAACACATGGAGTTCATCCTGTGAGGAACACAGCAAAGCTGATGGCCCAGGGAAGGGGTAAGAGCATTTCAGTTTTCCTTGAGAGGTCTGGAGCTTTCTCACCTGAGCACTAAGTTGCTAATGCCTCACTGGGTAAGGGGCTCAGCGACAGTCAGAGGTGAGGTGTTGTTCTGCACTGAAGTTTGGCACTTAGCCTGAGATCCTGAACTGCAAGTGACAGCCTGAGTCTGCAGAGCCACTCAAGGATGGAAAGAAGAGCAGCCTTTAAGCCTGACAGTTATGTGCCTCCCTGGTGCAGTAATACCAGAATCATGTCATGGGAAGATTTAAATAGAAAGCGTTCCATTTAATGGGATTTTGGTCACAGTACTGTGGCTCTCTTTAGCAGCATAAAATGTACATTTGAAGCACTGCCTCTTTGCCATAAACTTCTGCCTCATTTTTCTTTGAAAGTGCTTTTATGTTTTATGATGGGCACTTTTTTTTCAAAGGGAGAAATGTTCTGCAGCACCATAGATGATTTGATGGCTTAAAGTATTGCACTGCTGGCTGCGGGAGGCAAGATACTGCCTCTTCAATTTATCTGTGTTATATGCTAATTGATGTAACTGCAAGAAAAAGGAATTAATTATGGGACTATAGAGATAATTTCATTGAGCAAGAACACTACACAAGACAAACAATATGGCATTCCTTCTTCAATTGAAGATTTTTTTTCTCTGGCTTGTATTTCTCTTCTTCAAACCCCTTGTTACTCCACTCTCTTATCACTATACTGAAGAAGCTCAGGCTTTGTGTGTGAAACATGAGATAGGGGCAACAGAGGGGGTGAAACAGATGAGAGACTAACTGGCAGAGAAGTCAGGAAAAGGGAAGGTTTATGAGAGCAGAGAAGAAGTAAAAGAGTGAAACTATCTCTCTTCATTTTTCATCAGAGCATCCTTTGCTATCATGTGCCCTAGTTCCAGGTGGGAAATGGGAAATAGCACAGTTCATGAAGGAGCTGCCCAGTCTCACCTGCGATAACCATGTTTCTTCCATTCAGTGGCCTGCTCTCTTTTCTGAGGCAGGCAGCAACCTCAAGAGTGGATACTGCTTTCAGCAGTACCACAAGATTTTAATTAAAAATTAATTCAAATACACAGTTCTTCTACCACCAACAATACACAACTGGCATGTGTCACACTTGTTGATGGAGTCACACCTTTTAACTAGAGCTCCCTGTGGGCCCTTCCACCCCTCAGGCCAGTGGCAGACTCCCCCACACAGAAATTCCCTCCTTGGGATAGTCATCATACTTAGAAGAAGAAATAAATCTACATTACCCTACTCCACTCTGTGGTTCTTCTTCAAGACTGGAGCTCCCTTTTCCTGCAGAAAACCGTTCCTTAAACCTGCTTACTTCTCTGTCCTGTCAATGCCCCCAGTATCTTCTGAAGCCAAGGGCCTCATGATGTCATAGCAATTCTCCTTTCAACAACCTCAACCACAACCATTAGCCACTGCCAACACACTGTTTTTGAAGACCATAAAACCAGTACCTAGTTTTCACTTGGAAAGATTTTCCTGATGCCGCTCTTATTTCTGCATACCCTTGAAGCCTTTGCTGCTATTCCTGCCATGAACAAACAGTACATGTTCCAATGATTAAATGGTGGTTTTAGTGGTAGCTAAATACACATTCAATATTTGCCTATAGATATAAAATAGTTGAAATTTTAAATGCAGGAGGAGCAACTAAGTGGGATTGGTATGCAAATAAGTCATACAATGCAAATGTGATATGCAAATTGCACTATCTTTAGAAAAATTATGGAATTTCCCCATAAATTATACTTTGCAGAAATGCAGGCATTTGTGGTTAAGGACAGAGAACAGAATTCCCAGTTCCAAGTGGCCCACGTGGTCTGAAAAGTGCAGTTTACAGCCATAAGCTCCCACCTCACCTTTTTTTCTCTAATTTTCAACATCTTATTTTTCCTGCTCCTCATGTCCTGTCTTTCCCTGCTTTTTCCTAACCCACAGCCACCAAGGCTCCTGTAAATGACCTGCAGCTCAATGCTGCACACACACAGAGCACAAAGCACATCGCCAGCCATCGCCCACAGCCCTTCAGTGAGAGAGGTCAGGCTCTGTGTGCTTGTCCACCTGCAGGAGAACGCACTTAGTCTGTAGTTCAGCATGGACCTTTAGGGTCCCATTTGACCCCACTTCTGTCTGTTGCTTACAGATAACCTCATCCTCTTAGTCTTTTTTGTTTAGTTCTCCTTTCTTTTCCAGGGCAGTAACTTGGAAGTACTCCATCCACCGACCATGTTGTAACACTGCTGCTGAACAGGTAAAAGGCTGTGTTCCAACTTTCCTGGGAGTTCTGAGCTACCACTTGCTTCCACCCTCCAGCAGAGCAGATGGAGCATTCTGTAAAGACAGTTTTATCCTTTTATAGGCACAGTGGGCAGAAAAAAAATCCTGTATTCAAGGGCACTCCTCTTTATATGAAGTTCCTTCTTCCTTGGTTTCTCGGTTCAAATGCCCCATCCCTGGGAGTGTTCAGGGCCAGGTTGGATAGGCCTCAAAACAACCTGGTCTAGTCAAAGGTGTCCTTGCCCACAGCAGGGGTTTTGAAGCTGGATCATCTTTGGTGTCCCTTTCAGCCCCAGCCAGTCTATGATTCCATGATTCTGCGGTGATCATGCACCAAAGTCTTTTGCATGCTTGTGATGCCCTGCCATAGATACCTCCTCATCTCCCCACTGAAGTCCCAGCAACCTGTAATTGGCTCCAGGTCTTCTGGTAAAGGCTTGCTTTTAAAAGGTGGTTCTGATAAGCCATGCATGACTGAGCTGCATGTTCTTCATATTGGTCAAGATTTTCCATCTCTTCTTTGTGATCAGAGAGTCCCAGCAGGTGACACTTGACATTTGCAGTGGTGATACTCCTGAGGTTCTTTGCAGACTCAGTTTTGCATCTCTTGAAATTTTTGAACTCACTTCAGTGGGAGCAGTTTTGACCATCAGAAAACGGATGACTACATTAGGTGTATTTACTGATCCAAAGCTTTCCATCTCAACAACATGTAGTTTACCCTCCAGCAGCTTTTGCTTGAGACATCCTTTGATTACTTTTCCTATTCTACTTTAATCTTCTTCCCCATCGACCTCTGTCATTCTTTGCTTAGTTACAATCATCTACTTCCAAAGTTTTCTGTCCTGTTACCCATTTCATTTTTGTCTTTTATCTCATGCCAGCAACTGAATTTCCTTGGCCTTTACACAGGAGCTCACCTGATGGCTCTATTTCAGAAAGCTACTGTGAACTTTGTTAAAAAATAAAAAGCCATGATACAGAGCATTTGCTAACAGTTACTACTGCGTGTTACCTAATGTAACACACTTAATTCGCCCCTGAAGAAGAGCTACCAGCAATGGACCCCAGCGTCCCACTGAGCCGGGACTTTTTATAGGTTAGCTTTCTTGATCCATCTTAATTTAGGTGTTGGGCAGCACATCCTTCAGCTGAAATCCTGTCTCACTGCCCATCTCCAGGACACAGCAAATGAAGAGATCATGTGTTAGGGAGCAATTATGGGCATGACTTCTCTTGATCAAAAGTAAAAAAGTGATTAAAAAGAACTTTTTAAAAGATTTTAAGTATTCTTTTTTTAAACTCCAGAAATCTGAATTTCATGGAAATGTGTAGTAATCTGCACATAATCCTATGGTGGTCCTGCAAGTGCTACCTTAATCACAAATGGTGCATATTAATGAAGGTCCTCACCAGATGAAAGAGAATGTTAAAGAGTAGTTGAAGCTTGATGGAATTAATACAACCAACTTTGACTTGTTCTCAGATTGAGTCAAAGAGCTTCCAGCTATGTTTCTGCGAGAGGGGGAGGGGGGAAATCCCAGATGACAGATACCGTGCAGAGCAAAGCCCTCTCTAAAAGAAAAGAATAAATCATTTATGTACAGTATTCACTAAAAACTGCAGGGGGCAAGAGACTGCAGGTTTTCCTTTTAATAAGGAAGAAAAATGCATATATAATAGTTGCTGTTACAAACATACACAGTGCACAGAAATTGAGTCTGGATTAGAGTCATTCACTTCCCCAGGATGGAACATAGGTAAGTTACTCCTGGGTCACTAATCTAGTAATATTATCAGGATTGTCTTGTTACAAAACAAAAGAAATCTCTACCATTATCTTTTAATCTATGAATTTCTATCATTCAGTGAACAGTCCAAAAGGCACAGTTACCTGTCCATGTGCACACAGTCCATCTGACTGATCATGGAAGCAGTCACAGAGGGTAAACAGAGTTGGGAACACGAGTGGTTGGATGGGGTTTGCAGGAAGGGGGGTAGGTCGCTGTCACTGCTGCTGGGATCATTAATTCAGCAAGGTCAGTGATTTAAACAATTGTTGCCACAACTATATTCTGAGTAAGCTTTTTTACTTTTCCTTTCAAAACAAAACACCATTCTGAACAGCAATCCATTGACTCTCAAACTTCATAAAGCAGAGCACCCATTTTTGTGCTAAAGCACACAGGAAAAATAAACTTTGATGGTCTAATTTATGGCAATAAATTGAAAATGTGCTGGATCACCCTCCTCATGTCATGACTGCCATCACTTGTAGATCTGTAAGCTGCAGGACCCTCTTCCCAGATGGAAAAACCTCTGTGCCAGAGCCAGCCCTCCTGTCTGCTCCTCCAGCATCGCTTAGGATGGGAGGGCAGGGGTTACATCCCTGCTGTCATTCAGCCATTTCTGCCCGGTCAATGGTTCCTTGAGGGCCATTAGCCACAGAACTCTGAAGAGGAGCTCTGAGAGACTATTCCTGGTCTCTGGCTGTATCACCTCAAAGAAGGTACAGCCTGTAACCATTTTGTGTCTCCTTCCCTGAGTTATGCTCTCAGAGGACAACAGCAGCAGAATACCTGGGTGTCTCATACACCGAAGTGACAGAAGCACAATGCATCACATGCATTCTCAGAAGTGTATTAATCATTGTAAGATATATTTTTAAATATTTCAAAGATGTGATTCTTTTTTCAGTAGTAGCATCTGTTCTCTTCAGGGGGAAGTTTGTGACTACTGACACTAATTGCACCAGTCTCAGTTAATGGAGCAGAGATCACACCCGTGCTTTAAAGTCAGCTAAGGGGCTAACCTGCCACACCATGTTTGTGGAGACAAGAAAGCCCACCACAACTCAGGTTCCATGAGGAAAAATGACCCCATACTGAAACATCAGGCTGTGGCTGGCTGGTCTGATCCTTGTCAGAGGTCCAGAATGTGCATCACACCTTACTCCTGCTGTCACCTGCACAACACTGGTTCACCCCATGCGAGGACTGGGCCCCATGTATTGAAGATGGAAAAGTCTGAAGTGGTTGTTGGTGTTTCTCAAACATCCTGGCCTGGCATCTGTTGGACGCAAGGAAACACGGGCATATCTTATCTCTCCAAGCCCTTGCTGCTATAGCTGGTGTGCACATGTTCCTGTCAGCTAAACCCACAAGTGGCTTAATGGCAGGTACATAATAGCCCATTAGTTCAGGTTTGCCTGGGATGCTGGCAGGTGTTTACAGGAAATTTTGCCCTGCTTGTCATAGCATATAGGACAGCCAGCACCTGGCAACCTCCTACCCAACAACACATTCTTTAATTGCTCCGAAGCGATGGCGGCAGCTGCCGCCAACCTTGTTAAATAAACAACAGGTTCTGCATCTGCCTGAGCAAAACCCTGACCCAGCTCCCAGCCAGCCAGTGGGCACACAGGGAGCCCTGCCTTCCCCCTGCACAGCAGCCTCAGGGATTAGTTGGAGTCTATCAGTATTGATTTGTCCTTCAGCAACAGAGGTTTGCCCTGCCCTTGTCTCAGGAGTATTTTACTGAGCCAGGAGACATGAAAATCTCCCTAATTAGATTTCTAGTTTATGGATAATTCTCAGCACACACACACAGACATACACACAGCCCCACACACATACAGGCCCAATAATAATGAAAAAAAGTTCTGTGGCACAGCAGCCAAATGCCTGTGCCTTGTAGAGTGCTTTGATACAGTACAGAACAATTCTGAGTTATTTCCAAGGGTCTGGAGGCTTGGTACAAGATAGGACTTTTTGTTCTCCAAGGAGTGAAGGTGTGCAAACAGCCCAATTTTTGTTAGGTATAGCCATCAAAGATATGAGAACTGTGTATCCTGACTTGTAACAGGTGAGCTGGTACTCTCAAAGCCATACATGATTATTTTATCTCATCTGATTTAATTAAATCCTGGCATCTTATTAGATTCTACAGTAAATGCACTTGCCTGGATCCACAAACTTACCAAACAGGAGGAATAGTGAGGACAAGGAGTTACTTACCTGCTGCAAGGATATTTCCCCTCAGGTATTTTTTCTTCCCTTCCCTTCATGCTGTCGAAGAAGATGTGCTCTGAGGGACACCATGGCATCTCCAGCCAGTGGCAGGTACTTGAGGAGGCTACACATGAGGCAAAGTGAGTAAAAAGGAGTAATGCAGAGAAAGGTCCTTGCCATTCACACATAAGACAAAAGCCACTGAAAGAGACCGAGCAGAGAGAGTGGAATTCCAGGTGAATGCTAGAAAAAAGCAAGAAAAATACATCACCAGAAACCCCTAAACAGGTGACAAAGATCATGATGGTCCCTTTAGGAGCTGTAAGGGGTTTGGTTTGGGGCAGCACCCCGAGACCAGAGTGCCGTGCTAACTGGACTCTCCTCTGATCCACAGACTGAGATTTCCTCCATTCATACATTTTCTTTAAAATTAAAAGGCAGAGGATATTCAGTGGCAATTCTTACACTGCAGTTTTAACACACAGACATATAAAGGACCATCTGTTGGGTCTCTCACCTACAAGAGGGATGAAAAGGAAAAGGTGAAGCAGCACTGCATCTATTTTGTAGCTGTATACTCACCCAGACATAGGGATATATTAACTACGCTTCAAGAGCATTGAATTCCTGACAGGGACAAGTTATTTACTACTGATAGCTCACAAAAGCAAGTTAGCACAGCAAATCCCCTTCACACAGTCCTACAGGGCTTCAGGTCTAAGAAACTGTCAGTGGTCATCAAGAGACTATTATTGCCATGTAACTATTTTCCAATAAATTTTCATCAGCCTGCATTGCGAACACAGCTGATTATAAATACAGCAAATGCTGCTAAAGCACAAGACTGAACACCTGTGTGCCACCAGCGACCACTGCCCCTTCTCGTGCTGTGCCTCTCACGCGCTGCAGTGCTGCAACCGCTGCCTAAGAGAAGTCCTGTAGTTTTAATAGATCCCCTACCCATTACACACACAAGCGGCAAAAGTGATTTTATTGAGCAGCAGTGCAGGTTTTGGCTTAAGTAGCTCTGAGGGAATACTGTCTTAGGCTGTTTGTGGGATCATGTTGCCTTCTAGTGGCTGGCCCCAGCTCCCTGTTGCAGAAAGGTTTTGGGATATTCTTCCACAAATATATCTGGAGTGCAGGATATTTTCTAAATTCCTTCTAGGAGAGAAACAACTGTCACACAAGACGCATGCTCTGGATTTCTTAGGAGGCAAGAAAAAAGTTTATCAAGAAAACTTTTCTTTTTGCCACACGTTACTGTTTGAGTGTCTTCTAGGATAAATTTTGGATGTGTTTTAAGATTTACACAATCTGTAGCAAGAAAAGGCAATGGAAAGTTATCAATTCATGGTGCTGAATAGGCTTGTTTCTCCTGCATAAGGTCAGAGAAAGAAAAAAAATGTAAAAAATCAATGAAAGTAATTTCATTCAAAATACTGATTGCACAATAATCATAAAAACTGGAGCTGAAGGAGAACTCTGGGACAAGCTTTGCTGACTGGACTCTGAGAAGCAGGGTGGTCTCCATCCCAGCAAGTGGGGAAAAAACAGGTACTGCTGAAAAGCATAAATTGGTTGGGGAAATACTTAAGTCAGCAGATGCATGAATACAGAAAGCAGGAAAGAAAGAGAAATGACAAAGCCAGATGGGGCAGTCTCCCTCCCAGACTTGTTAGAGAAAGGATTCACCAGTGATACATATAACAAAAGGTCTTTTTATCACTTCTATGGTTCCACAATCTGCATGAAAAACCAATAACATCTGAAGCAGTTGCACTTGAAAGGTGATCGCTGCTTCAACAAAATACTTCCATTGGGCTTGGTACTGTTGGCCCATGTTACTTGCAGGATCATCAGCAGGGCTGGATCCTAAAATACTTATCTAGAAATGCAAGAAAAGTCATTACAAGAAAAAGAATTAGAGATGATGGCAGGAAAACAGTGACTAAGCTCCATCACTGAAAGAGACACATGAATGAGGCCAAAGCTGTGAATTATTTAAAGAAATAGAAGACAATATAGAAGCAAATATAGAAGACAATTTTTTCCTCCTCTGATGTACAAAACCAAGGCTAGGGGGGAGAAATAAGGGTTGGGCACAAAGAACAGACAGAGAAGAAACAGAATTACAGCTGGAAATTAGAAGCAGAAGCCAAATTATTGGAGGAACAAAGACTGGATTGTCAGCTCACAGGGTGAAAGAAAATGTGACAGCAAGTAAAATGCAAGGGGTCTGCTACAAGACAGCTGAAGAAAATTAAAGCAAAATGGCAAGAAACTTGAAGGAAAGACTTTCAATTGCACAGAATACCAAGAGGTCAAGGATAGATGCATGGGCCCAGAGAGGAATCCAGTCATTGGTGGTGTGCACATTTTTTTATAATTCAACACCCCAACACCGCCCTCCTGCTTCAACACATGAAGGTTTTATTATCTGAGGAGAAATAAGGTCTTTGGAATTGAGAACTACTGAATAACATAGCTAAGGAAATAAATGCTTAGATCAAAATGGGATGTTTCCTCTCAAACGATTTTATGCACGTGCAGAAGAACGTAAGAAGTCAGATTAGACTGTTGCAGCCCTCCCTCCTGGCTCTGTGAATATACTTGCAACACATGGCTGTGTCATTCCCACCTGTTCTCCAAAACTCTTCCCATGCACACATGGTATACATAACGGGGGAAAAAAGCAATGCATACGTGAGCAGCAACTGTCTTCACTGCAATCTGCACGAGGTAAACATAACAGAGAATATACCAAGAAAAATCCAAGTCTGTTTCTTCTATTCAGCGTTCCAACTGCTGGCTCTTGGGGAACTGCCAGTTTGAAGAAGGCAGCTCATCTTCCTTGAATATCCAAGCAGTGGGACTGGTGGAAATACAGGTTTTAGATAATTGTAACTCTGAATCTCTTGCAAAGTGTAGGAGCATTGATTGGTGTACAGTGGCATACCTCTTCTATTTTTTTAAGCTGAGTGATCAAAAATAAGACATTCCTTGTGACTGTGGGTTTATGCATAGTAAGATGGAATGGCTTACTATGATTCTTTTCCCAAATAGGCTGCCATCCAAGTAAGTGTTCTGTAGAATATTCCTTTCTGTTGGGCCAGTGACAGAAATGATGCATGCAAGTCTGAATTTACCCTACCAATTGCCATTTTCTTTTTCACCAAAGGCCGTCAGCCACTTCTTCCTGTCTTGTTAGATTCTTGGGTGACACCACTCTGCACAACAAATGCCAAATTATTTGAAGCAACAAACAGAGTCTTGCAAATTGTCACCTGAAAACTTGGGTCACAAAGAGAAAGAGAAGGAGAACAAGGAGAAGGTGTAGGAGAAGGTGAAGGTGAAGGAGAAGGAAGAGAAAGTGGAATGTTACAAAAATGTTACTAGCAACTTCATTATTGGTTTGGTGCTTTGAGAAGGTCGTGTCTTAAAACTTAGCACTGTTTTCTAATGAAATTCACCTAAAATATTTCTAAGGATACCTCTTAGAAAGAGAAAATACCCCAAACTACTGTAATAATAG
Organism: Corvus moneduloides; assembly: GCF_009650955.1. Classification (NCBI taxonomy): domain Eukaryota; kingdom Metazoa; phylum Chordata; class Aves; order Passeriformes; family Corvidae; genus Corvus; species Corvus moneduloides. The sequence goes on along the minus strand of NC_045476.1, from coordinate 119,208,721 downwards.
TAGGCTATCTAATGGGATGATCCTGGATGTAATATGGACCAACTACATAAAGCCCATACGAAGTATTTTGTCACAGAAGTCAACACTTTTCAAATGGAATCACATCAAATGATTTCTTTTTTACATACAGATAAAGAGTTTGGTAAAGAGTTTGTTTGTGGTAAACAGAGAAATGTATTTGGTATAGGGTGACTAGTCACTGTAACAGTCTGCCACTAATTGGAATATTACCTCACTCTAAACCAAACAAATTTAGCCCTAAACTATCCAACTTTAAAATCAGCAATTCCTTTTTCTTCAAGAAAGATGAAAAACTCAACCTTCAATAATTGCTGATAAGCCTGATAAGACAAAGGTATATTTATTAATTCTACAATAGGACCATTCCAGAAAGTCACACCTTAGGTAAAAATAATGGCATTGGTGAGACAGATTAAAAGTAGAAAAGAAAGTGGAGTTCAGATTTTAAATAAAAAATCATTTGGATTCAGTTAGATGAAATAGTACCAGAGGAGAATTCAAAACCTGTTTCAACATTCTTCAGGTTCATCACAGCACATTGACTAAAACCCACAATGCCTGTTCCTCAATCTTCCAGAAAGGATTAATAAGCAACGTAAGCAATGCAGAACAATATTAGTGTTCATGTCTATGAATTTAGATATTCACACCGCCATTCTGCATTTCTAACTTCATTTATTTATGAGAGACAAAAATAAAGGCTGGTAGACCTTATGTCAGCATCCCCAGCTAAGCTTCACAAGGGCAAGGTTCTATCCCCTTGAAGATGGAAGCAAAAGCCTTTTATTCCCAAAGAGGTAGTTCTTATTTTCCAGTGTAAACTGTGCTAGAGCAACTTGTAGTTTAGTGTGTATATTACACTTCATTATTATTCTTCCCATTTTGCCACCAAGACAGAAAAATTGGTCTCCTGGTACCCTGTGCCTGGAACCATATTAGCCTCTCTATTCGCAAGCAATGCAAAGTTCATCCCAAGACCATAAAGTGCCATTCCAGGTTCCAAAGAAGTGACAGCATATGGATGACTGATCTCATATGAAGAACCCTAAAATGTAAACCACAGAGCTTTTCGAGGAGAAATCCCATTCTAAACAGGGAGAGTTGATTCATCTGTTTGCTTCCTTTTAACTTTATTACCCACTCTCAAATTGAAGTGTTGAAAGATTATCATGTTTCTAAAAATCATGAGGAACTGAGTTATGCCTGCATGGCATTTTGTGTACTGTCATTATCATATTCTGCCCACACTTGGAGTTGGCTAGAAGCAAGTGAGCTCTGAATGAAAGCTAGACTGCCATGCCTGCATAAAGCTGGGCCTGAGCTAATAAACTTTGCTGAGAATCAATTTTTTTTGTTGTTGCTGTTGGTTGTTGACACATTAGCATGGCTGTGTAGCTTCAAGTAAGGCTGTAGCCGCTGATAGTGAAGTAAGCTCACATCTGCTTGGGGCATGTATAGACATATTTACAGACTCTTAGCAAAATAAGAGAAGCAAAGCAGAGGGGTTTTTAAATTATAAACAATGGACTTGGTGCCTGTTTTGCAGTCATCCCCAGCACACCAGTCAGCACAGTCAATCTGCTGTTAGTCAGGAAGCATCAACCAATCCTTCTATGTCATGTCTCAGGGAGCATACAGCCATACGACACCTCCCAGAGTCACAGCCTTGTCCCTGTTCTGCTCCTGAGGCAGTCCAGATGGACCCCACGACTGCTGCAGGGGCCATGTTACAAAGCCAACAATTGGCTTATGATTAGTCTTAATTTTCCCTTACTAGTCATAGGTTTGGTCTCTTCTTCTATAAATATTGTCATTGCAGTTATGTAAATGCTTAGTAATCCTGATTTACAATAATGGAATATTATCCATTCCTAATTGCTATTCAATCCTAATTGTCTCCTTGAAACACGTGCCTGACTAGATCAAGATTTAAAGACAAGAGTCAGAGCAAGTGCTTAGGATCTCAGACCACTGAGGACAGGCAGGAGAAGGTCTGTCTGTCAAATTTGGAGGAGGTAGCAGAGCAAGACAGTAGAGTATAGCCAGAAAAGAGGCTCCACTGTGCTTCTGTGTGGAAATTCCATAGCTGTAACACCAGCTCTGCATCCGATGTTAAAAAATCCTCTCTCTGGAGTGTGAGACACCACATGTCAGAAGTGTACTGTGAAACATATGTTCATGTTTTCCCTTTAAGATAGAGTATTTCACATTTCTTCTTTTATGTATACTTTAGATTACAGATGAATCTATTGTACCAAAATACTGGCAACTGCTTTCCAACATGGGAGACTGCCTTCCATGTTCAGCCTCCATGCTTTTGACTGTAAAGCATTTCAGCAGACTCTTGTATATTGATATTCCTTACCTGTATGGTTTGCGTAACAGACACATAAACAGGCCAGTCAATAATATCAGCTCATATTGACCAGCTATTCCTACCCTGAAATAGGAATGCCAAGCTTCAATTGATTCACATTCATGCACCATGTAAATATAATTTAAAATTAAAGCGTACAAGAAAGAGCACACACTGTTATTACCAGATGGAGTAACCTGGGGATGCACTGCAGCACAAGCTGGTGTAAGAGACAGAACTAGTCAATAAAATGCAAGGTATAATTTGCCACTGAATATCCCATGAACTCCAAATGTTGCCGGCTGTTACAAAGCTGTAGTCCAGTCTTGTATTACCACCAGTAGCTCCCTGCAAGCCCCAAGAGGGGCAGAGAGAGAGGGAACAAAGCACATCTGACCAAGCTGGGTACTAATATACCTCTCTCATTCTTCTACGGTGCACTAAAGAAACAGACCCCCACCTTGCACAACTGATTAAAACCCAAAATTTAGCTTACATGACATGGACCAAATATTTCCCAGAATCATAGAATATCTCTATTAATTTTCTCTTTTTCCAAACTCTGAGTCCTCACAGGTGTTACAGTGTGGATACTGCAACACGCGTATCAGACAACGAGGCCCATGGAAAAGAATATATATGGACAGATTCTTGATAGATGTTTCAGAGATGTTTATTTCTCCAGCCACTTGGCCAGGGCTCTGCCGAGGAACTGTTACAGTCACAGGACCTGAGGGTCCTTGCCTGTGCAGGGGAACACAGAACAACCAATGGGGAACGAGGCTGAGCAGGGGCAGGGAAACCCCGTGTCTCCCCCCAGGACCACATGGCAGGGAGGAAGGGACCCTGACATTTCACCCATTTATTTTTAACAAAAGAGATTTAAAACTTAGCATTGAAAACAACTGGATAAACATAACAAGAACAGTTGCAAAACAAAACAAGCCACCCTCCTGAGTCTTTAAACGTCCAAACAGATTCTCTGGAACATCCTAAGGCTGAAAGAAGGGAGACAGGACTCTCTGAGCATTCTTTGTGGGGAAACCGAGGCAGGAGAGGGTTTCTTCCATTTGTACCTGTTGGAACTCTAAACAACAATAGTTAATTTCTTCCCTCCCCCTTTTCATTCCCCCCTCAGCATTGGAGAGAAGTTGTAGGGAAAGGGAATTGTATAGGGAAGCCATGGGGTGAAAAATGGATTAGGGATAAATTGGGGATGGGGTAAACTTAGGAAAGGGTTCATATTGGGTATAGGGTAAAAGGGGAAAGTAGGCTGGGATGGATATTGTTTATAATTTTGTGCTTAACGGCTGCCTTTGACTGGAATTCCTCCAGGCCCAGTAATATTTGCTGCTCGTAAACCCTTCTTTCCTTACATTATATCAAATTGTACAACTTCCCCATCTCCTACACTTTGCAGGTAATTTTCAGGGTTATTCCTTTTAATGGCAGTTCTATGGATGAATAAATCTTCCCCTGTATCATCTCGTGTTATAAATCCATAGTTGTTTTTTACATTGTACCATTTCACAGTTCCTGTGACTTTCGTGGCTACAACTTCTCCTATCCCGTGCTTGCGTGTTCGTCGTGGCTGCTGGTCCCGCGTGGCCGCTGCCTCGCCGACTCCAATGTCTCGGCCGGGCCCCCGCGTTGCGGCGGCTCCGCGCTCTCCGAGCGGCGCTGCTCCGGCGCGTGTCTGGGCTCTGCGCGGCCCCGCGTTGCCATCGCCGCCGGCCCCGTGCCCTGTGAGCAGTTCCACTCTGCCAACTCCATGCTGCTTTGAGAGCGGCCCCGTTTCGGCTCGGTGCTGCACGGCTTCTCGTGTCGCTATGGAAACCGCCGCTTCTCACTCCACAGGGCTCTCCGAGCTGTGTGCTCAGAGCGGGCTTCCATGCCGACCCCCGGTTCCTGGCTGCTCGTGGGGGCCGCCTCTCTGCTGCACGTGGCCCACGGCACCCGTGGTGCCTGCGGCGTCGCTCCCTCACTTGCTCCCTCGAGCAGCCGGGGACCCCAAGACAGGGATGGGGTCCGCGATAAGGCGCGCGCTCCTGAGGGGGCCGGGCGCATCCAGCCCAGGCACCTCCGCCAGCATGGCTGCAGTCACGCACCCCAGGGATGGCTGCCGCGCGGTCTCGGCCACGGGATTATGGCCATCCTCTGCTCTAGGGGTAATGGGACCATAAGAATGCTCCTCAAGAGCTTCGCTGATTACAAGGGATGCACGGAGAGGTTCTATCACTAGTGCATGTTTTGTTTGATCCTTTATCTCACCCCAGATCTTGTACCAAAACCACCCGTGATTAGTTCCAGGCGGATCAATATCAAAAAGTAAGTCTCGAGAAATATAAAAGAAATTTTTGAAAAGCCGGTTAAAAAAATGTTCTAGATCTCCCGGTTCCAATACTTTCTTGTTTTGTTGTTCAAGGATTCTTTTAACTTCTAGATACATTTCTTTCTGTGGCTCAGAGAGCCACATTTCCCACGATTCTTCCATAGTTCAGAGAGAATATCCAAACCAAGGCGAGAAGAGAGAGATCTAGAGTGGTTTTTACTCACAAATTTTCTGTCCTTAGGGATCAGTGTCTTGCCCGCATTTCCCACCATATGTTACAGTGCAGATACTGCAACGCGCGTATCAAACAATGAGGCCCGTGGAAAAGAATTATATATGGACGGATTCTTGATAGATGTTTCAGAGATGTTTATTTCTCCAGCCACATGGCCGGGGCTCTGCCGAGGAACTGAGGCAATCATGGGACCCGAGGGTCTTTGCCCGTGCAGGGAAACACAAAACAACCAAGGGGGAATGAGGCTGACCAGGGGCAGGGAAACCGCGTGCCTCCCCCCCAGGGCCCCTCTCCCAGGACCACATGGCGGGGGGGGGGGAAACCCCAACACACAGGTGGGCACCATTTATTAATTTTCTCTTTTATAATTTCTTTTCTTCTTTGCCTTTGTTTCGTGAGTTCTTTTACTCAGAGTTTGGATTAAAAGGCAGAACGACACTAGGTTGTTCTTCGGGCTTAGATATTTATTATTTTCTTAACTATAATACAGCTGCACAGGATGTGCCTCTTAGTTAACAAGGTGGAAAATGGCCCCGAGTTCTAAATTCCAAGGTCTTTTAAGGTCCAAATTACCCAATTATGGAATGCCAAGTAATTTATTTTCACTTTTAATCCAATAACTAACTATTCATGATCCCCACTGCCAGAACACCCAGATTTGTAAAGAAGAAGGAGAAAAAAAGAACAAACCCACACCCCAAGTCCTCCATATTGTTACACATATATATATTATTATATCCCAGAAAACGAAATTCTCTAAACCCAGGGTTCCAACATGTCTCAGGTTGGAAGAGAGCCATAAGGACCATTAACTCCCTGCTCCAAGCAGGACCAACTAGATCTAAAGCATATGTCTAAGGCCATCATTGGGATGCTCCTTGAATTGACAGGCTAGGTGCCATGATCAATTCCCTTGAGGGCCTGTTCCAGTCACTGATCACCCCTTCAGTGAAGAAACTTTAGATAAAGTCCAACCTGAACTTCTCCTGATGCATTTTCCATTTCCTTGTTTCCTACTCCTGGTCACCAGAGAGCCGAACAGCACCTCTGCCTCTGCTGTCCTCCTTGCAGAAGTTGTAGACTACGAGGAGGCCACCCCTCAGCCTTCTCCTGTTCAACTGGAACAAAACAAGTAGCCCCAGAGACTGGTCTTAAGTCTTTAGGAAGAAGTTCTTCACAGAAAGAATGACTGGGCATTGGAATGGGCTGCCCAGGGAGGTGGTAGAGTCACCATCCCTGGAGCTGCTTAAGAAAAGACTGGGTGTGGCACTTTGTGCCATGGTCTAGTTAACAAGGTGGAGTTTTGTCATGTTACACTCAGTGATCTCAGAGGTCTTTTCTAACCTAGCTGATCCTGTGTTTCTGTCTTATCCTCAAGACATTTTTCCATCTTGGTTGCCCTTTTGTGGACATGCCCTAACAACTTTATATCTATTTTATACTGTGGCACCCGACACTGCCCCCAGCACTCAAGGTGAGGCTGCCCCAGTGCAGAGCAGAGCAGGACAATCCCCTTCCTTTCCCAGCTGGTGATGCTGTGCCTGATGCCCCCAGGACAGGGCTGGCCCTCAGGGCTGCCAGGGCACTTCTGACTCACATTCAACTTTGCAGTGACCAGGACCCCCAGGTCGCTTTTCATGGAGCTGTTCTTCAACTTCTTGTCCCCGAATTTGTGGGCATAACCAGGGTTACCTTGTAGCAGCTGGACAATCCAGTGCTCGCTCCTGTTAAATTCCATGTGGTTGGTGACTACCCAGCTCTTGAGTCTATCCAGATTTCTCTGCAAGGCCTCTCTACCACAGCTCCTCCTAATTCAGTATCATCAGCAAACTTATTTACTGTACATTGGATTCTTGCACTCAGATAATTTATACAAACAGTAAAGAGCGCTGGGCCTGAGATGGAGCCCTGGGGAATGCTACTAGTGACTGGTCACCAGCCTGATGTGACCCCATATACTATAATCCTTTGTGCCCGACCTGTGAGCCAGTTGCTCACCAATTGCCTGATGTGTTTATCCAGCTATGTGCTGGACAGATTAACCAGAAGGATACTGTGAGTATCAAAAGCTTTGCTAAAACCACAAGCCCCCACATCTCCCCTTGGTCAACTAGATGGGTGACCTTGTCATAAAGGGAAATTAAGTTTGTTAAGCAGGACTTTCCCCTTGTGAACCTGTGCTGGCCGTGACTAAGGACTGCATTGTCTCTCAAGTGTTTTTCAGTAACTCCCAGAATAATCTTTTCCATAATTTTACTAATCACTGAAATGGGATGGACAAGCCTGTAATTACCATGGCCTTTCTCCTTGCCTTTCTTGAAAACTGGGGCAACATTTGCCAGCTTCCAGACAAAGGATTCTCTGAAGATCCAGAAAGACTCCACTCACCCCCACTTTCAGGAGCACTGACAAGACTTTTCAGCTATTTTCTCACCTGGATTTGCTTGCTTTTTAACAAAATAAAATCCATAAAAAAAACCCCAAACCCAAAAGCAAACTGCTCAGCACAAATATTGCCATTATAATGACAGTTTAAATTAAAATTATAATAATAAAAAATATAAACCCCCAAGAACTAAGTAGTTTAAGAAAAAAAAAATATGAAGAAAAAAGGTTTATTAGGCAGAAGAGAAAAAGGCACTTCAGCTGTCTTCTTGCCAAGTCGGGACTAGACCCTGGTCCTCCAGCTCTCCAGTTCCACAAACAAGTTTCACTGACACTCTCTTTTGGTGATGAGAGGGACCATATTTTACCCACCAGCACCCTGATGCTGTAAGATCTCTCTGCCCTACATTCTTATCTATTGAGGGCTCATCATCTAGTGTTTTCAAGGAAAAAAAAAAGCAGCTCAGAGATGAGAAGAAAAAGATAGCACAGAGCAGCTGCAGCTGTAATTGGCTGAAGGGCTAACAAATGACCTAATATTCTCCTAGCTAGGATTTATCCAGCTGCTCACTGTTCTGATTAAATAGGACTAATCCATCAGGCAAATATTGCATTGCTGGTTCAAGAAATAAACTTACCTGTTTCTTAATTTTTCTTTAATTTTATTATTAGAAGATAAAGCACCACTTCTCTAATCTAATGTTTGTTCTAAATTATTAATGGATAATTCTGTAAATTAACGTATAAACCTACTCCCATAGAGCTCTCTTATGAAGCTGCTATTTCTGATCTTTATTTAAAACTGTGAATTGAAACAAAGCATAGGATGAACCAATAAAACTCACAGACTTTTCTATCAGTGAATGTATTTCATACATTACGGAGTTTTTCCCAGTATTTGATCTCTGAAATAGGAAGCTAACACAGTTATAACTAGCATTTGATTAATTGCTATATAACTTATAATTGTCCCATTTCTGACAAATGCTCTGCATTCCAAGATAAATATGCCCAATTAAATTGTCATCAATATGAGTTTTTGAACTCACTTGGTCCCCATCATGAGAAATAACATAAAAAGAAATGTTAAAAATGATTGAACTTTTGATAGTCCTCACCTTATTTCAGTTTCTCTCTCCTGATCCAAGGTCTCAGCATCCTGCCCTTAAACCCAGGCTGGCAGACAGGCTCCCTTTTTCCTGAACACCTCAATGTGAACCCACCAGCCACACACCACCACCTTCGGATATTCTGCTGCTGCTGTGACAGAGCACCTTCCATCTCATCACCATCTTTGTCTTAGCCTTCCTCATACTGAGGAGAATAACAATGCAAAGGGCCAAGTGTGGTTCTATCAAAGGAACTAAAACCTTTAATACCAGATAATGTACTACAGGATATTGTACATTTGTTTCAACTAGCGTTGTTGGTCTAGTGCTAGTAAACCTCACTTGATCTGCTAAGTCCTGACAGGAGAACACATATTAAAAATAATAATAAAAAATAAAAATAAAAAAGGGGAAAGAAAAAGGAACAAAGCAGGTAAACAGAACCATACAGGAGCTTCCACCTAGAGCAGAATCTTGTTATGCATACACTTAATGAGCAGAATGCTTCTTTTGCAGTGACATTTAAAAAAGCCAATTTCCAACACCATGCGTCTTTTTGCGCTGAAATACACCACAAATCTTTCCTATCAAGCCATTCAAGAGCTCAGTATGGCTAAAAACAAGCAAAAAATATTCACTATGTCAGCACTTTCTTTCCTCCATTGCACAAGTGACCTCCATCAATATCATGTTTCACTTCTGTTCCATATGGCTGAGCTCGTGTTTCAGGATCTTACTCCCCATCAGGGCAGAGATAGGTACGGCTTCAGTTCTGGGATATTCACTATGGAAACCAGGAAAGAAGCTGGAAATGCTGGAAGATTTTTCAGATGGAACTGCTGGAATGGATCCTGAAAGAAATAAAAGACTAGATAGTTAATGGATGGAAGATCCAACTTCCAAGTCTCTCTCTTCCTTTAGAATACACAATGTCATTTATCTACCAGAGAAATGGAACAGCAATCAAAGCTGCAACATGACTAATATGTCACCAGATGGCAATATCAGGTGAAATATCAGGACTTTACAAGATCCAGGTGGCCAGATAAGATTAGATTTTGGTGGGGCACTGGATCTGACTGACAAGGTGCATGTTTCGGCATTAGCAGCGTTCACTCTTTTGCTCTGTTCAAATCAAAAATCACAAATTACTGACTGTAACTATAGAGTCAGACTCCATGATTCTGGTGGGTCCCTGCCAACTTACCACATTCTATGCAAATATTCAAAAGAATCAAAGGAAAGTGTATAAAAATGATTACTCTCAAATTCAATTTATATTCTTGTTAATGAATCTAGAGTGTGCATGATGGAAAAAAACCCATGTGACCTTGCTCTGATTTCCCATCTGCTCAAAAACAAAGGCAAAATAGAGCAGACAGCATTAACTAAAGGTGCTATACATGTTAAGTGCAAGTGACTACTATTACTGAAAGAGCCGTGGATAGATATGTTTCTTCAGCAAGAAACTTAGGCAACCTACTGTCTTGCCTGAGGGATCCGATCACCAGCCACAGGTTCATTTCAGCATTTCTGACATTTGGTCCTTAACTCTCTCTGACATCTGGGAGGCCCTTGGGACTGAGCCCCCTTGGCAGAACAGGAGGCAGCAGTTCCAGGGAATGGGTTTCTCCTGAGTAGAGCAATCATTTTCTTGCGCTGAAATTGTTGATTTTAGCTCCCTGCTAAGATCACTCCCCACTTTCCATCTTCATCTTGAAGCTTATGTGAAACCTGTGTTCTTTATAAGGCTCTGAGAAGCTGATCTACAAAGAAATGTCAAGGCTTTTACTGTTATAAGAAACAGAGCCTTATAAAACTGTGATCATTAAATCTCCTCAGTCAAGTAAAGCAGGAAAGAAAATTATATCTAAAAGTTTTAGTAAACAGATTTGAATTTGCCGTCTTGGGTAACCAAGTACTGCAATAAAATGTCAAGTAGAGACTAATATATACTTACATCCTCCTAATTTCCTGGTTTCAATAAATCCAATATAGTAAAATTGACAGATGCTATTTTACCTACTCAAGTGATTCATGAAGGGCCTGAAACCGCAATGCTCCAACAAGATATGACATTTGTGCTAGGGTTTGGGTTTTTTTAAATAAAAAGAAATGACTGGCCAAAGACTGGTGACAGCTTGTGATTTGCTTAGCACAAAATGACAAGCTTGTCACCTTTACCTACAGAGGTGAGAGAATTACTAAACTTGGCTACTATTTGAAATTTCTGAAGAGAAAGTAAAATAAATAAAGGAAATGGAAATTTAAAGCTAAATTAGGTATTTTTCATGTCGCCTTTTTAAATTATGTTAATTGGTATGCATTTTTAATGCCAACATTAGCAGCAAGTAATAAAAAGTCAGCAGGATCTACACACAGATAAATAACAACACACTAATGATAATTACATAAACCTTCTGTATAGTGACGTGTGGGTCAGGAATTGAATTTGCACTCTCAAATTGAATCATCTATCAGGGCTCCACATCATCAGTAACAAATGTCACTGGTAGGTTTCATTCTCCTGTGGTCAGACTGCCCTCATGGTTTTGTTTGTTAAAATCCAATAACAGATTATTTTTCAAGGCGAAATCTTGACACCTAATGGCACTCAATGGGAGTGTTGATTGCAAAAGAGTAGCAAAAGGATTGCAAAAGCACCATTTGAGTTTCAAAAAAGAGCTTATTTCAGACACTTAGAGAACGTAACTGCTACTTTATTTTTTATGCATTTAAAAGGGCTTTTCCGATGAAAAAAGGACTGACTTAAATGCATGTGTTTACAGTTATACTGACATAACTGCCTTGTTGAAATGGGACCTTTTTAAGTGCATGACTTTATCAGTGAAGTCTTATAGACTGAACAAAGAGTTCCTGAATTACTGAAATCAGGCCAAATACGGAATGATTGAAGGCAAATGGAAATGTTGCCTTTGGTTTCAGAGAAAATACACATTTTTACATCCTTTTTTTTTTTTTTTGACATAATGGAATATGCTTTCTTGTCATTATAGAACAAGATCACAAAGTAGCTGAAAATAATTCTCATAAGATCAGAAGAACATGGTACTTCCAAACAGGACTTTATTCTGTGTTAACAGGAAACATTAGGCAGAATAAGTCACATAACACAAGCCATTTTGGAACCCTGAAAATGGCACCTGCTATGCCTTGCTTTAGGCACAGGCTGGACAATGTTTTGATGATAGAGCCTCAAGTACACTGACATATGAAAAAGAAAAGCTAGTCTACGGTATTGAGCATAACAGGCAGCATTTAAGTCACTGGGGGCTGCATGGGAGAAGGTCACGGGGTGCCCTGGGCAGGTAACAGGTAGGTCCAGCCAGCTCTGACACGGGTGTGAGCAACTCACAGCCTGCAAATCTTCAATGTTGAAGGGGCATGTGGCGCTTCTGCTCAAATGCACTTCAGAAAAGGCAGCAGTCACACAGGTGAGGGGGCACACAGGGAGAGGATCTTGGGCAGATGCGTGAAGGAGCTGCACGGAAGGAGATATTCTGGGGCACAGCGGTGACCCATGTCAGAGTGGGGACAGCTCAAGGGACTGCAGCCTGGGAGCACCCCTGAGGGACTGTGGCCATGGAGCAGGGGGAAAATGAGCAAGGAACAGCAGAAAGAAACCATTAGGTGCAGGAACTGCCCATGTACTCGTGGAATGAATAAGGAGGGACTGAGGATAATCCAAAACAAATCCAAGGCAGGGTGATGCTAATAAGAGAAGTAGAGATGTTTACCTTAAGCCTGGGAAAGAGGAAGGAAAGAGAGTTACTTTCTCATTTATGACACCCCCCACCAAACACCTGAATCAGAAGATTGTGCTAATTGAAATTAAATCAAGTAAAAATTTTCCCCATTTGTGACTGTTTCACCCATGACACCTGTTTTCAGTTGTAATGGTTGAAATAGATAAGACCTAGTGAAATGTTTGACTTACAAGTACACAATAGATGATGGAGAATTGGCCTCAACTCTTGACACTTCAGGACCTCTTTACAGAGGTTTATCAGTTTCCTGTCACTGTTAAAAATGTAATTTTAAATTGCTCCATTTAGTTTCTAGCCAATATATTTTTTTACACCTTCAACAAAAAGAGTTATCTATTAAAAATCCATGTTCAAGTCTTGTTTAACCACCTTCACTATTTAGATACTATGAACCTTCAGAGTCTTTTATTTCCAGCTTTTTTCAAATAATTTTACAGATATTTGGCAAATTCTTACCAAGTTTTCAAATTTATTCATTAGTTTCCTGAATTGGAGGGTTTTACTGCACAAAAGCCAAAGAAAAAGTTAATACCATCTCTACATTCCAATTTAAATCAAAACAGGATTGTCTATTGCCAAAAAAAAGATGGATAATCATCAAATTTTATAGACTGAGTTTAACAAATTGCTCTATGTTGATGCCTTTTCCTGGTCTTAAAATCAAGAGTCAAACACAGTTAGAAGGGAAAAAGGGATTTTACCTTGGTATTTATTTTAAGGATCCTTAGGTGCGCCATGTCCAGGTCAAATGCACCTCAATGCACACCCCCAAAAGATCTGGTATAACATTATAGGTCTTACTAATTAGCATACCTATCAAAAATTCCCCAGTGAGAAGCTTGAATGAGCTCCCCTCCCCAAGGAACCTTCCCCTGCATGGTTCTATCTTAGTTTAGTGCTCTGGAGAGGACCTTGGGGCCTGGGGCGCACTGATCCCCTAACTACAAAGCTTCTAAAATGTTTAGGCTCCTAGCTTGACAAACAAGTCCAAGAATGTAGGCAAAAAGCACGAAGAATACAGAAGTTATAAAAAGGTACAAAAGGAGTATAAAAGAAAAGGCAAAAAATCATCATGGCATCAGTGTAAGAGTAAGAAATTTTTAACTCAGCCTGTGGTTTTGTGAATTTTAACTTGGACTGATATTTGCTGTGTTAATTCAATAGTCTGTTGCTCAGTTTTCTTGAGAAAAATATGAATTTCTGTTCATATTGTAGGTAAAAAACTGGTGGTGAAACCATAGTTTCCTGAAAGTCAAATTATATTTTTGAAAGTACAGTACGATTCTTAGGAATAATAAAATAAAGATAAGGTTAATTACATATCAAAGTGCAATTTGCATTTAAAGTTAAATAATGGGGAAGTACATTTAGTCAAATGTTTCAAACAAAAGGGAAAGAATTAGCATTTTCTTCCGGGAATAATCTGTCTACTTTTATTTTTAATTAAACTAGCCATATTAGGTATGTATAGATCATTAAAATAATGAAAAAGAATGTATAACTCTAATAGTCTAATAGAATATTTCTCCTTTTGGATATTTTTTAGTGAGGTCAGAACTCTGACTTGTGATTTTGAGAAGTTTTTTTAATCCTGAAATCCTAAATTCAAATGCTTTAACAGACTTGAGAAGCCAGAGTTATATTCCTTAGCACAGACTACAGAATATGAGTGATTAGCCCAACAAAAGGTTGCTTTACACATGTTCCCCTCCACTTAAACAACTTCCTTGAGTCCAGTCACCTCTCCCAAAGCAATGACAAGGGATTGAAAAGCGGAAGAAATTATTGTACTAGTTTGAAAACAAACCAGTGGGAGGCACCAAGTCAGAATAACAATTTAATAGAAATTAAAGAAAAGGAAAAAAAACTAAAAGAAAACACTGTTTCAAACTGATCAAGTCAAGATACAACCTGACACCCTGTTAGTAAGGGTGGTGGTAGCAGTCTGGTAGAATGGTGGCTGCAGTCCTCTGAAGTAGTGATCGTGTAGAAGAAAGGTCTGCTCTTCCTCAGAAAGTTCAGTGGTGGCTGCGTAGCTCCTGTCCTCTGGAAATCCAGTGGGAAGCCGGTGTCTCTGGTGTTCAGAATCTCAGATTATATCCAGGATGGGATACTTGGTTCCTCCCCCTGGATGGAGCATCTCACAATGGGGTAACGAGTCATGAGGCCAAGTGTTGATTAGGCTCATTAACAGAAGATAGTCCGGAGGGAGTTATCTCTGAGTCAGGCGGCAGGACAATGATGGGCCATGAACAGAAAGATAGTCTGGGGGGAGGAGGCAAGGAAACACTGCCCCACCTGATTTCAACAGCTCATGGGGATGTGTCATAGGTTAGCAAGCATAGTCCTGGAAGGGATGTCCTTGCTACGGGGTGCTTACAGTTTCCTCTGGGAACTGATAGAACCTATCAGCTGGCCAGTTTGAATATGGACAATTCTCTAAGCCACTTAAAGTTGTGATCACCTCTGTGATCCACACTTAAGAATAAACAAACTCCCCCCCAAGCTCTCTCTCGTTTCCGGTGCTGGGACAGGTGGCTGCGGGCCCCGTGTGGGGGCCAGCGGGCCCGGCCAGGCCCTGCTCAGGCCAGGCCGGGCTGGGCCACGGCCATCCTGGAGCCGATGGACCTGTTCCAGCCATGGAACCCCCCCCACTGCCTTGCCGTGGGCAGCCGGAGCGGCTCGGCTCTCCCCCCTCTCCACTGCGATAAGAAAAATTCAACATTCCAGCTGCAAAGCTGCAAGGCCAAGGTGAGATTAACCCTTTTTACTGCTGTGAAGAGCTGAAAACCTGAGGGAAGAGAGAGAGGAGATGCTTAAAGCTGAAATTCTGTTGTGAAGCTATGATATATCAGAGTATCCTGTTGTAATTTCATGAAGATATGGGGGGGTGGAGTGTTCAACTCGTAAGCAAAAGCACCTGCGCTGGGATAGGCAGATGCTGACGCAGCTGTAATTTCATGAGAAGTTTGGACAGGGAGAGATGAACCAGATGAGGACTTTTGCTCCAAACGGGAAAGGAGAAAACCTCAGTCCCTAGAGATGCTCCCAGAGATAGTCCTAACGATGAAGATGATGAAGACCCTTTGTTCCCAGGGAAGGAGAAGGGCCTCTGTTTTTGTTTCTGAACGGCTCAACCTTAAAATTGTACCCCAAAAAACTTCAAGAGTGGACCCTCGAAAGCAGTTGCGGGAAAAGCTGCAAGTCGGGGGAAGGGACTCACAGGCAGGCAGAGAGACTCCTCTTCCTAAATGGACTGAACAATATTTGGAAGTGGGCAGCTGTCTCGTTGTGATAATGTTTTCATAGCACGAGCAAGAAGAGACTTCTCTTTCTAAATGGACTGAACAAGGTTATTATGGCAGTGGTAAACAGACTGAACATCTTAAGGGTTGTCTTTTCACATTGTCAGTGGGAGAAGGGAGGAAGGTGGGGGGAGGAGGAGAGTTCTGAAGGTGGTATAATTTTTTTTTCCCTCTTTTAGGTTTGTTAATAAACTTCTTTATATTCTTTCAAGTTTGGTGCCTGCTTTGTGTTTCTCCTAATTCTTATCTCACAGCAGATAAACAGTAATGAGTATTTTGGACCAAACCACTACAGGATGGTAATAGAATACACTGCAACCCAGGACAATTATTGCAGACACTTGAAATCCTATACAAACACTTCTTTTTTTTTTTTTTTTTAACAAACATTATTCAGGCTTACTTCTCTTGAATATAGTATACAATGTGTTGAAAAGGATGATTTTTACTGGAAATGTCATCTGGGCTCTACCCTTAGTTACCTCTTCATCGTACCAAGCACATCTTGGAATTCTGCTGACCAAATGTCTTCATCAGGTGTTTTGGGAACCAGTAATTTAGTTGTAAATCCTGGTCACCAAGATTGATAGATCAGTTAATACCCACGACAGGAACTCCATTGCTTCATATAACCTGAATAACAGAGTCCCGAGGATAGCCAGAGGTGGTATGAACAGGATGGTCACCAATGGAACCTTCCTTTTTGTTTCCTCACTGAATGTTCTTTCAGCAGAAATTGGTTGGGACCATCCCTTCATACAGCTCACATAAACCAAGACTAAGAATAATTATGCTGGGATTTGTGAGACTGCATAAACAGTTTTTGCAGGTTTTTTTCTCCTAGTTTGTGATTGAGAAGCAAACAGAAGAAGGATATTCAAAAGCTAAATAGTGAAAAATAGGAGAAGACAATAATAAATAATAACTAGTAATATTAATATTTATAAATAATAACTAATAATTACAAGAATAACACTATTTTCTTTATTGCAATAAAGTTCTAATGTTGGAAGGAAATATCCCCCCATTTATCTATGCATTTTTCCACGACAGCTCTGAGACACAGAACTGCAGCAACAGCTCATATGTGATTTTTACACACTGCCATATCCTGAGGAGTTACGTTCAGAGACCATATTAGGGTGAAAAGTCCAAAATAAAAGTAAGAGAAAAGGAGAGTTCTTGTGTTAGAAAGAAGAATTAGAAAGAAAAGATAACACCCTTATTCCCACAGAGAGGAGTTCCTCATTCATTCATGCAGGCCTCCTGCTGCTGGCTTCACTTGATTACGTATTTGTAGAGATGGGCCATTCTTGAGCTCAGATAAGTCATCCTTGAAAATCAGCCAGTTCTCCTGGACCCTTGTTTTCTCCAAAGCTGTATCCCATGGGATTCTCCCAAGCAGATCTTTGGACTTGTGGATGCATAAAAGAATCACACTCCATCTTAAATACATCCAACTGTGTCTCCACTATCCTTTGTAGATAAGCATCCCTGGGAAATGAGGACTCATCTCAATGTAGGCAGCAAGTGTTGAACAAGTAAGCTCCAAGGAACTAAAAAAAATTAGAGCAAAACAACAGACGCAGGAGACACAGCACCACTGCCAAGTCAGAGCAGTAAAATGAGAAGGAAAGTAGGTATGGAAGAGATATAATCAGAGGATTAGAAGAGGAGCTGGAGAAAGGTTACATTTCTGAGGCAGAGGAGAGATCATAAAAAAGTCAGTGTTGACATTGTGAATGTTCTTGCCTGAGGAAAAATACAATACTGAGACTGCAAAAAACAATGAAAATTCCAAAATGTCTCGTAAATACTGGAGAAAGGAATTATTTCCTCTATTAGAGCTCTTAGTTTTTCTTTTTGCTTTCTGTGAAGTAAATTCTGGCTTTCAGAAGGACAGTTGACTAACACAGCATGTTTAGAGAGAAGAAAAGAACCAGATTATACTGAAATAAAGTTGAGGTGATAGATGTGTAATGCTGAGCCCAACAGTATAAGTGAGCTACATCTGTATTTTCCTCTTGCGAACATAAGCATGTTAAGCTGCTGAATGAGAAAAAACTGAAAAACACCAAAATAAGGAGATCATGAGTAAAATCTGCAACCACGTTAGTCTTACACTTAACAGCTTTTCAGCAAAGCACACTGGCAAATGGTAAAAGGAAGAGTCAGATCAAAAGTTAAAACAATTCTTTGCACAGACTCAGCCCCACTCTTAGGGTTACCATATTACTACCTGAAATTTTCAGGCTAAAACGTGCCCATAGTGCACATGAAGCAATTCTGATATGCCCACATTCCCTGATGACTGAGGCGGGCCTGTAAAAGTGATACATCTCAGAATCCTTCTATGCCTGTGCCTTCACACATGACTTAAGCAACTCACATACAGGAAATAAACCCTGTACACCTTGATGGACATCTTGGCTTCTTCTGTAACTGTAAATTAAGAAGCATCCAGGACTTTTGTCAGCAATTAAACACAGTCATGCCTACTAATACACTGTAGGAACAACTTCTGCTGAGGTTCTGGCCTGTGCCAAGAAGCACCATTCCAGGAAACTCCCAGTGCTCCTGCGTTCTGCCAGTTGGCCTTGGAGCTCACAAACATTTCCAGACACAGGTACAAACATTCCCAGACATTAGAGGCTTGCTCAGTATGGCCTGCTGTCCACACTGACTGCAGGGCAAGGTCCTCCTGCTTACAAAGGTGATAATTTTCAGCAGAAGAAGTCTTTGGCAGATATACTCTGTAACTACAACGTAACTTACATGCACAATGCACACTAATGCACGCATTATTAAGAAGCAATCATGATTACCCCACCCACGTGCTTTGGGACACTTTATGTGCTTGTGCTACATAACTCAGCTTCATTCCCCGTTGCTTCAGAGCGAACATGGTGAATTCATGCAGCTCTTGGTAGGCGGATGGGTATAAAGTACATTAATAAGTTTTAGAGTGCAAGTAGAAGAGACAACTAAAGAGTAACGATTTTGAAACATAAGGAAAGATGATTGTGTAATACCAAGTACTTTTTAATAAAACCCTATCATTTAAGCAATAATAAACCTACTTCTCTATGCCATCGATCTTCGATAGTAGAAATTCTGTGTGTATGAGCCCCATATTCTTTAATAACATTTTGCATCAAGAAGCAGACAGATTATTTTTGAGGCATGAACAAGGAATGTTTACTTTTCTAAATATCTGATTAGCGTTTATTTCTTTCTCACTTCTGCGTCTGCCAAAGCTGAGACCTCTCCTGCTTGGTTGAATGATAGACAATTTATTTATTTTCCACAACAGCTCCTTCCTGGCGAAGTGACGGGGGGGCATCACTGCAGAGGACTGATAGTGGCAGCTGCAGTGGGGGTTTTGCAGCACTTTGGTTGGTTGGATGTTAAAACTTTGGGATGCTTCTGCATATGCATTCCAGTTCCAAACAAATCTCACTCTATTTTAAGGAAAAAAAGAATCAAAACATAAATAATGCCAGTGGTTTTATTTTCTGTGTGCATGCTTTGAACCAGAGTTTTTACCATACCCCTAACCATAAATTAACACTAGATGAAATAGATTCTTTCTTCTTGACAAGTGACAGAGATCTATTCACAGGTAAAATGAACATTAAGTTGATTTAAAATCCTGTAATAGTAAACTGGTACCCATTTATACTTCCTAACACTGGTGCACATAAATACCAGCTGTATAGCCACAGAGAACCAGTCAAAAAATACTAAATTCTGCAAAATGTGTAGGAAAGTGAGAAAGTGCAGCTAATTTTAATTTAGTGTTTATGATAGGTGAATTAGTCCTTTGAAATTATTTTTGTGCAGTACATAAAAGGGATTTAATCCATTAGGCTCTTCATGTTTAGACAAAACAGACATTATGCTCACTATTTCTTTATCATTTTTCTGTAGTTAGTATTACAATTCATTTTCTGATATTCAGTATGGACCCCTCTTTTTGTTTCAGGACTAGCTTTAGCTTGATAAAAACATATGCTGTGTCAAAGTATTGTTTTCTTCAGTTTGTCTTTATGATCTGAACATCATAGTTCCTCTCTTGTGTATTGTATATTATTGATCTTGAAGACCTTGAAATCCATGTTACCTTTAAATTTTAGAAATTTTCAATAATGGTCAGGAGGTATTTTAATATTTAGCTGAAAATTACTTGATGGGCTTTGATTGTCACGCAGGTTTTTTGTGTTTCTTTTTCAGTTCAAACAAGGTTTTGAAGAAGCAAGTCAATTTTTACTGCAGAGAAGTGGTAAGTATTGCCAGAGGACAACTTTTAACAATGTTTCCTCTTCTGGAGAACTTCTTTCCTTGAGGAAAGGTAGCACACAAAAAGTGATAACCTATAGTACGAGCCTGTAACGGTGAAATAAGAAACGCCAAACAAAAAATTGTGTGACCAGGAAAGGACATTAAAAACAACAAAAAAGGGCACATGATGATGGACATCAGCAGTTCAGGGGAACAGCAAGGTGCCAGCTGGTCAGCTACGAGGGAAAACCATTCCTAAAAATATTGATTATAATCAGATAATTAACACAACTGGCAACAGAGACAAAAGGGTACATCTCAGTCTCAAGTAAGTTAGAGAGAACACCTATGAGCTGTATGTTTTATACTGATGTGAGCTTCAGGATTGTCACTGGGTAGCACTTGAAGGGGTGACTGATTCAGTCACAGGGCCATCAGGAGTTATCTTCCAGAACTTGTGAAATCAGGTGATGCAAGGAAAACTGGGGAAGAATGAACATAATAGCCACCTAGATTTCAAAAAAAAAGAAGCAGAGACAGGTAGTTAGTATCATCAGCTTCATTGCATTCTCTAGAAGAGTGTTAGCACAACTCAATGGTTTATAAGCACCCCTCAGACAAAAAAAATAAACCAGCTATGGTCAATATGAATTTGTCAAGAAGATGCTGAGGCAACCCAGTCTAACCTCCCTCCCTGACAGAGTAACAAGCCCCATGGACTGAAGAGCAGTAGATCTCACATCTCAATTTCAGTAAAGCTTTTAGCATTATTTCTATGGCCTTTTCATAAGTAAACTGGAAAAATAAGGTCTAAGCAAGACTGTTAACCAGTCAGTCAAAAATGGGTGGAAAACTAGTTACACAGTCACAGCAGCAACTGCAGCAGAGTCAATTCTGGCTCGACTCCAGTTCCTTCCAGCATTTTAGTTGATGAGTTGAGTGATGGGACCCCAAGTTCTGAGCAGAAGACTGGGCTTGATGACTTACTGAGGGCCCATCAATAGGAATTATCCTACAATAGCATGGCCCTCTTTTTCTGAATTTCCAGATGATACCTACCTGGGAAATACTGTCAGCTTCTTGAGATATAGGACCAGATTTTAAAATGATTCGGAGAAGTTCAAGTTACGGTTTAAAAGCTTATGATATCACTAAGTACTGATAAACAAAATATTCTATACTTAAGAAATAATTCTTCAAATACAGTATGGGAAAGAAACAGTTAAAAGTAGCTTTATCAAAAAGGATGCAGGGGGTTGCTGGGCCCAAACTGAATCCAAGTCAAACAGGTCATGGACAAATCAAACAGTGATCTGGGACACAGGGTACAATTTCAGCCTCTAGGGTGTGCAGACCAGTCCCACCCGTCTGCTCGGCCTCAAATTGAGATAACACGGTCATTCTTGGGATCTGAAAGCAGAAAGAATCTGAATTGAAGGGAGGGAGTCCATAGAAGATCACTGAAAATTCTAAGAGTGCAGAAAATATGATCTATGAAGACAGGCTGATTATCAGGACTATTTCGATAAAACAATGGAAAAGCAAAAGGGAAAAATTAACAGCCTAGCTATCTAACAGACTGCTGGAAAGAGTATAGGAAGAAGTTATTTTCCCTGCCTGTGAAGAGCAGAAAAGACTGAATGGGCTTAAACGGCAGCAAGGAAGATTTGGGTTAAACATCAGGATAAGCCCTCTAATTGTAAGAACAGTGAAGCACTGAAACAAACTGTCTCCATGAGTGAAGGCCCTGCAGGTTGGGTGAAGCAGACCTTCCCAGCAGACCACCACCACCAGCACCACCCTCAGCAGTGTAAGACTACTGAGGGGCACCAGAGACAAGTCAGCCTTCAGATTTCCGGCAATCCTATTGTTTAGGTTCTAAATTATGTGAATAAAATCATCCTTTTTTTGCAGCAGAAGAAATTCTGTAATATTTAATCCTGATTTAAATGTACTTCATAGCCCACTTTCCTAAAGCTTTGCTCTGCTCCAGTAGTCCTTAATCTCTTTATTTTTGTAACCCTCTCACAATCATCAGATGCCAGAGAGAAGAACACCTTGTGACTGACACCTCACACATATTTCCTTTTATTCCTCCCAAGAGTTATTTCATTTTCTGCCCAAGTTTCTCTAAATCCTTTTTTATTAAGTATTCGAGTACCACTGGCACCACTGTACATATAATTCCTCTTTGCTGTCACCTACACACTTCATAAAGGTCTTGACATTATTTCTCCAAAAATTTAGAAGATGCAGAATGGAGAAGGTACATTCCCCAAATCCAGTAACACTCTTCAAATTCCCTGGAATCCCATGGCTGTTTTCACTGGCCTTTCACTTGATTTTGAAGGAACTGAAAAGACAAATGCAGATTTCCCCTCCAATTTAGATTAATTCATTCTAGGCCACATGATGTACTTATCCGAAATAGGTGACACTGAATGTATTTCTAGATTACTTTTTGAGCTGTCCTACACAATGAAGAACATAATTAGACTTGTATGGCAGAGCAAGCAAGTAATTTTATAACCAGGAAACGAATGTTCTGAAATTCCTATTTTAGGAAATCAAAACTAAGACCCTTAATTTGAAAAATGTTGATCATACAGTAACTTAAATTTTATAACCAGAAAAATACCTTCAAACATAGTTTTTAAGAAACTAGCCATGAATTTTGGCAATTTTATCCTATCAACTAATTATGGACCTGTTTTTCCTTAAATATTTCAATTTCTCTCTGAATTTAGAGTTACAAAAGATTCTTAATGTTTGCAATTCTACAGACACTGAAAAATTAAAACAGTTGGCAGGATCACTTGTTTCAAAAATGTAACTAAGCTTCTCTAGTCTCATGCTATGTCCTTATCCATGCTTCTTTCCTGTGACAGACTTGGCTGACGCTGATTTGGACTGGATGATCCTAGAGATTTTTTTTCCAACCTTAACAATTCTATGATTTTATCTTTGTTGGTTTGGTTTTCCTAATATTCTGAGGACATTTTGGACTCGCTGAACGGTAAATCCTCGCTTCTGGATGGAACTTTAGACTATGGTCTATTCTTACTCCTGCAGGTCAGCTCCTGCTCACTTTCATTAAAAAAACCAGAGGCGCAGACTTTTCCACTCAGTAACCTAAAGGAAGTCAAGGAACGTGTATTCCTGCATTTTCACAGCTAATTCTATTATCTTCCCCCAAGACTCCATCTTATTCTGCACAATGCAGGAGTAAACGAGTGAAGATTGACGCACTGCATACAAGCCTCTCCACCATTGTCCAGATTTCCTCCTTTAAATGCCAGAAATGCACACAGCAGTAGCAAAGATTCTGCACGACAGATGTTGGGCTGAGAATTCACAATCAAGGAGAATGAAAAAGTGATTTGCTGAATGGATCTGAGCAGTTGGGAATCAGAAGCAAATAAGCCTAGAGCAAGGACCAACATTTAAAAAAACCCTCACATCTCCCCCTTTATATTGATATAAATAGTAATTTATTTTCTCAATATAGCAATGATTTCTTATTAACAGAAGCCAACTATCCAGTATATTCAGCTTATTTCCAAATTCTGTCTTTTTCTATGTGGGATATGAAACCATTCTCTGCCCTGCTGGCAGATGCATGAGGATGCCAGAGTACTGGAAGAAAACTCTCAGTTTTTGTTGGAAAACATGGAGATAAAAATGATGGATGAACTAAACTCTACAAGATCAGGACAAAAGACACAGAACAGAAAGGTGAACTGTACACAGAAACTCACATTTATCCAGTGTCATCAGCTTCCAAAAAGTACAATCCAGGTATTTTGCCCCCATGACTATGTGAAACAACTGTTGATTTCACCACTGATGGTGAATGAAGAGGCATCTCCCAAGCTCTAAGCACGAACCTTCAATACTGAAAAGCAAGTGCCTGACACTTAACTGAGATACAAGCTTCTCTTATCAGTGCCTCCTATGTATTTGCAGAGTGCCAATGTCCAGGTGCCTGAATAATCTCAATGAATTATTGAGATATTTATTTCTATGTCTAGCTCAGTTTGTATAAAAATCCAGCTGTACAAATAATGTACTCTGCCTCCACAAGCAGTTACCAGCAGGTAACACGTGACTGTGTACTTTCCTTAGCATGGAAAGCTGTCTCCAAGGTGGTGGTGCTCCAAGGTATTTGAACTGAATAGGTTTAGATTAGATTTAGGTAGGTTTAGATTAGATATTAACAGGAAATTCTCTACTGTGAGGGTGGTGGGATACTGGAACATGGTTGCCCAGAGAAGCTGTGGATGCCCTGTCCCTGAAAGTGTTCAAAGTCAGGCTGGACGGGGCTTTGAGCCACCTGGTCTAGTGGAAGGTGTTCCTGCCCATGGCAGGGGAGTTGGAACTAGATGTCTTTAAGATTCCTTCCAACCCAAACCATTCTATGATTGCACATTGATGGTCCTTCCACTGCAAGTCCTGTCACCCAGCCAAGGCCAGGCTCCATAACAGCCCCAACCTCTGCCCACCAAGCTGTGGTAATACCTTCATATTATATTCTGTGGAGCACCTCCATACAAAGAGCTTTGTTGTTGCTGCTCTTCATCCACGAGTGACAAAGGAAACTGCAGGGACGGTAAAAAAAAGCTCTGGCTCTGGCCTGGGGAAGAATTTTTTCCAGTGTATCAGTACTTCAATTCCAGACTGCACGACTCAGACAGTGCCAAGCGCAGGAAAGGATGATGTGAGCTTCAGGGCATCATTTCTACCGAAAGCCAAGTTCCAGGACTGGGGAGGGGGAAGGAAGGCCTGCTTTCCCTACAACTAAAGCTCTGCACGAAAGGAAGACGAACCCAGAAACCCTGTGTATGCGTGGCAGGCTTTCTCCACGCCGTGCGCTCTTGCCGGGGGAGTGGAATGCTTGGAGAGCACAGCAGCCTGTTTTCTCCTGATGCCATCTGCTGGCTGAGCTGCCAGGGTGAGGCTGCGCTCGCCCAGGCAGAGACAGCACACCAACATAAAAGCCATCATAAGACTTCACTTAGCAACACTTGCAAAGTCCTTAGCAAACCCCTCAGAAAAACGGAATACTTATTTTTTTAAGATGGAATTAAAAAAATGCACAAAATTATTTTACAGGCTTAAAATTAAGGGAAAGGACAAAAGTGAATATTTAGCTAGCACAGATTTAACAAAATGATTTACATTACATTGTTTAGATGAAAAATAAAATTGTTTTTGAAAAGCTGGTACTGTCAGAAGCAGAGCTGGTCCCTGCTCTGGCACAGGCCCATGAAAAGAAAATTCTAACCAAAACAAACTAAGTTAAAAAATCCGCATGACAGTAGATACTGAGGGGCTTTGCCAGGTGGGTATTGGATATGAAAAAAAAGTCCCTGAATGATAAAACTACAGAGGTTGATACAGCCTTCTTTCTGCATTTGGACAGATTCTGGCAGACAGGGCTGTCATCTGCTGCTAACAAGACCCTCAGATGGTATCACATCTGAAATAATAATAATGACAGGAGGCTAGACAAAAGATGGTGCTTAGTTCTGATATTTCCAAGCAAGCTTGTGAAAAAGCTGTTTGTTGCCCACCCTGTAACATTTGCACCCTCACCATCAGTACTCAAGGCTCTCTTTTTTAGATTAACATGATGAAAATGGTGGGGGTTTTTCTGCATTTTAATATAATGGCTATTGAATTTCCATTTCAGGAAGGCCTTCCAGACTTGAAGAAATAACTGCTCTGAGGAATGTAACTTGGACTGGATGCCTTTCATGCACCATGGACATTTAATTTCTTCTGCTTTGGGAATGGGAAATCAGGGAAGTCCATGCTGGGATGGTTGCTGCTGTTAAGGATGTTCTGGACAGGATTGCAGATGGAGGCAAAGCACTAAAATACACCCAGCATAAACTACCCAAAGAAATATAATCATTTTCATCCACAAACTATTCTACTTAAACAACTTAATATACAACACCTAGTTTTATTTTACTAGTATAAGATGACTAATACTCAGATTACATCAGAAGTCATTCAAACTGTGCCTTACATCATCATAACTGAAAAATCCTTTACAAAGGGTTTTTGTAAGCTTTTGATTTTTCTCTCACATTTCTAGTTCATCAACTTGAACATACAATGGACATGCACAAGCAGGATCTCCTGACTAAGGCACTGAACACAAAATAAATAAACAAATGAGAAATATTATTTTATCTCTTTATTTTCTTTTCGAGACTATTTTAATATTGAAGCCCAAGTTGTTATTTTCAAGGGACAGGGAAGGGGGAAAGGAAAGGGAGAAAAGTTATGAAGACAAATTATTTTATTTAATTTATGGTTTTGTGAATGGTCATTTCTGTAGGCAACAAAAGGTTGTTTTCTTAAAAAAAATAATAAAACAAACAGCACCATTAAAGAAAGCATGATCCCTGAATTCTAAACAAAACACTGTCTTGAAACACAAAAAATTGCTAAAATGCTTGTTTCACCCAGTCACATCTGGTGGGGTAACAAAGCAAAGCATAACAGCATTAAACTGTAGCAATCTTGCTGAAACCAACTACACCCCCTTCTGAAGATTCAGAGAACCACTTTCCGAGCTTGTCCTGTGGGAGTAACATTTTCTTTGGTAGAGGACTGAAGGAGGGTATTTACTTCACTGAATGTGGATAGAAAAAATATCTATGCACGATAGGGATCTCCCCAATAAATCTGTATTTCTCATGCATGTTAGGTACGAGTGGATTTCACATTGCTGTTATACTGCAGGAGTAATACTGCCCTATAAAGGCATAGAATGGCTAATGTTGAACAGATGTAAACATTCAGAATACTGACAAAAAAAAATACATACACACAAAAAACCCTGTACTGAAAATGTGAATCGAGTTAAGTTTCCATAAAGCAGAAAAAATATTTTACAGCAGTACAAGAGAATTATGGCAACAAAGTAAAGCACTTTTCTTGTAACATTCATGAACAGTACAAATACAACAAAGTTATTCTACGGACTAAATTATTCTTTAACTATCAAATATAGTACAAAGCGAAATATTATGTGCTATAAAAGAAGCAGCTCCTTAAATTAGACTAAAAAATGCTTTCTTTTCTTTCCATTGGTTTTACAGTGACAAAGCATGATGACCAAAGACAACAGGATTTCATAGATTCAGAAACATTTAGCTACACAGGTCCATGATAAAGCCACTGAATATTTCGTTGCTTCCCCCCCAGTGTTCGCAGAGCTACGGAAGATGAGCTGCTGCGCCGCTGCCAGGAGACTGCAGAAGTCATTCAGTGTTCAGAGCAGGGCCCTTCACGTGTGTCAGCTAAAATGATCCCTTTTGGTGACACTTCTCAGCTTGAGTGTTTATCCTGGTACTTCACCACACCTTGGAGAAACTGCTAAACCAGAGGCTACAATAATGATTCTGAAATTGTGCGTGTGTTCATAAGGGGAAGGGGGTGCAGCATAAGGTAATTTTACTTCAGAAATTGCATTATAAAGCACCATATGCACCAGCTTAAAAACTGTGCAAGGAATTGCAGGGCCCTGAAAAACCATCTGCACGTTCTGTAGCTTACCCTGACAACATGCACCACCCTCAAGAAGAAAGTCTATAGTACAGAGAATATACCTTTCACTTTATGGCTCAACCTTTATTTTTGTCTTTTAAATGCTATTTCATGTACTAGATCTCAGCAGATAAATAAAATGCAAACAGGGAGCATCCAGTTCACCATTTCTTAATTATTTTTTTTAACATTATTTCAAAGGGAGTTTCTGCTTGGAAAATTATTTCAGAACAGAAACACACAAACACACTCACTGCAAATGCCCTAACATTATCTGCATATCTCACAGGTACGCAATTAAAACAATAGAGGGAGGAAAGAAAAAAGCGTTTCTCCCTCTCACCCAAAAGTGCTGCTCCAGGGGTAGGAGTAGGGGGACAATTTTGGAGATTCAAAAAAAAATAAAAAAAGGTAAATTATACATGCTGGACACTGGGACACATACGTACGTACACACAAACACAGCAGTGTGTTCTTAAGTAATTCTTTCACCACTTTTCAGTGCATAAACTATTAACACCCCACGGTGCAAACTGCATGGTCATTAGAAAACACAATGACATTGAGCCTGAAACCGGAACAATCAAACAACAACAAAAAAAGGAATCATTCAAAATTAACTTCTAAATGTGACTGGGTTTTTACCAAGGGCCTAGAGTCGCTCTCCCCTAAGCATTTGTGTGATACCAAAATCCAAGTAAGGTTTTCAGTCACACTAGGATTCAATCAGGCTCTCACATCACTGCGGTTGCTTTTGAGTATTTTCATACCCTAAACCTAATCTGTAACAAAACTTCACCACTGTGTCTAACTAATGCTCAAAATTTATTCCTGGTGCAACTCCAATGACTCAAAACTGAAAGGAGTGGAACTGCACTATGGAAGAGTTTGGTCAGTTGTGTAATGTAACATAGCACCATCCAGTCTAATGCCATTTTAAATACATTTTATCGTGATCTCACACATGCAAGTTGCAATCCTGATACAAAAATGATGACATGACACAAATGAGTGACCTACCACATTAGTCACACTCTTACCCTTTGAACAAAGTAAAACTATGTTGTGGCCAGAATTTATTTCTGTATTATGTCAGTCAATACAAGACCTATTTCAAGATGCAAATACAAACAAATATTGACTTATGTGCTGTGGACAGGAAAACCTGAGCTAGAAATAAGGATTCCCAGCAGGCTTATATAAACATAGGTAAATAGAAGTCTAAGACTGGTTGCTCTCTTTTTCTTTTTTTTAAATAGAAGTATCCTAGCTCTACAAAGTATAAATACAATGCAATACAATTCCAATACAAAGGCTCCTCAAATATGAATCTGATACGCACTGACTGACTACACTCACACTTACTCATTAGTATTGCCCAGGCGCTGTTTCGTCAGCAGCTGGCATAGCAGTGGATGCTAATTTTCACTTGGTTACTTTTAGTTTTTTGCTTGTGTGGCTTATTTCCTACCAGAAGACCTGAAAGTGCTGAGAAGCCATTCCTTAGTTCACGTCATATTAAGGAGCACTTTTGTACAGAAAAAAAAAAGGATTATTGTATCAGCAACAAATTTGTTCGTTATTACAAATGGCCTTTGTACCACACAGTGTCAAAAATAATATTGATATGTTGCTAATTACAATAAAAGAGAACATCAAGGTGCACCATAGAGCTTCCTATGACAGGAATGTATGTTGTAGATATTCCAGCTCACTTTTAAGACAATAAATGGCATTTATCATGTTCGTGAACATGGTCCCGCAAGAAAATAGATGTGATTCCTTCATTCAGCAGAACCTCACTAATATGCCCCCGAGTCAGGGAGACCGGTTACAGCTGAAGAAAAGTACACAAAAAAGATCAGATAAAAAAAAGTATACTCTAAAATACAGCATACTTTCCACTTCCTAAACATAGCTCTATCATTCACATTAGTACTTCAGAATGCAACAGTTCACTGCACGATGAAACCAAGCTCTCTTACATCTCACGCATTCTTACTACACTGCTCTCTTAAAACTGTGCAAGGAAAATCAGTTTTCTTGGGCAGGCTGTAAGGTCTTTGGATTAGTGAGGTTCTACTGTGATGGTAAAAAAACCCATTTCTCTTGACTCTGACATTTGGGCAGACCCAACCACATACTGGCAGATGGATGACTTGAACTCCACATTTTGTGTTCTTGAAGTGGGAGTAAAAAATAACCCAAGGTGTTTTCATCTCCCCGGCAACTGCATGTGCTTTATTCCTTTATAATATTTTCCTTTTAGGTGAATAGGACTCCAACATCTCCGTTTTTCTTTTCTGCTGTTATGGTGGCTAGCACATCTGGAATGCAGCTATAGTCCTGAATGTAAACACAGTACTGGATAAATACTGAAGGTTACTTTAAAGATGCAGTATCCCTTTTAAAAATACATTTTGCTTCCAAATTCCTAAAAGGGGTCTGACTTCCTTTAAGAAAAAAAAAAGTCAGTGCTGTATGTACTTCTAAGAATTACTTTAAATGGCAAAACTCTGAGATGTTACTTAAATAGAGTAAGTTACATAAGAGGAAAAAGAAATTATAATCCAACATTCAACCAATATGCAATTAAAATCTTTTCTCATTCATTCATCAGAAGAACACATCATTTTTAGGCCACAGAAAGGCTACAACCTCGAGAACCGATGACCTAAGTCTGACCTTATTTTTATATATATTTGGGACTGACAAACCTAGTGGACACGTTAGAGAGACAAATACAAATAAAGACCATTTGAGTGAGAAATAGGAAGAAAAAAAGAGATCTATAATCTCCAGCAGAGAAGTTACTTTCTCCAGACTCTACTGAAGCCAATGTGTTTCCAGTGTTGGTCCCGCTAATTCATCACATGTACAAACCTTTCTTAAGGAATCAACAAAGAAGAGATGATGAGTAAGATTTGAGTTCCACAGTCCCTGGCAGGCACATAAGGAAACCTCTCTAACAATCTAAATTCCTCTTTCAGATTTCTTTTGTTAGGTGAAGTGACTGTATTTCAGACCTAGATAGTGAAAGTCAATTGAAGAGAAAATCTTTTCTGCAGAAAAACTGCAAACTGACTTCGAAGCTACAATGGTCGGCACCCCCACCTCGCCACTACCCCACTCACACCAGTTGCTATTCAGTGTGTTATTCATTCTGCATAGTTACTCCACTTCTTACAGTGCTATTCTTCCACTGATCTTTAACTTGCAGCTCGTATCAGCTATCAAAAAGTGGAGAAAAAATGTGCTGCACTTCGTGCAAATAAATAGAAGCTACAATGACATGCATTAATGCATTTTTCTTTTTTTTTCTTTTTTAGCACAGCAAGAGAGCTCATAGATGCTTCAGTAACAAGGCTATCTTTGTTTTAAACTACTTCTACAGGTTTCCTCTTCTTCCCAGAAAATGGCACTCAGGCAGGAATAACTAAGTTCTGAAAGCACCACGTAGAAGAAAAAAAAGCCAAACAGTTAAAAAAAAAAAAAAATCAATCCACTAATTGCAAACCATTAGTGGCCTAAACTGTTCCAATTTCACTGTTCCTTTGTCTGCTCTCCCACGTTGATAAGGGATACTGCATCTTTGCTTCAGCTCCTACCGCACCACCAGACAAGCTACACACAGTTTGGAAGGCCCTATGCAGTCATCATGACAGAAGGCTCCGCAGCCTTTGCACACAATCATGGCTTTCAGCCTGCAAGAGCATTTCAATTCCAGTTCATCGGCATTGCTGCTGTCAGCAAATTTCTGAACCGGGATCTGTGCATTCTGGTTAGACAGGCCTGTGGCAGTGTTTGAACCACTTCCTAAAATCCCAATCGATTTCTCAATTGCAGATGCTGCCCTTTTGAAACTTGTGCTACCAAAGTGTATTGTTGGATAATTTCCACAGAGCTGCTGCTGCTGCTGCTGCTGTGGGTGCTGCGTCTGTATTTTCTGAGCAGCAAGTTGGGTAAAAGGCTTCTGTGGCTCAGAAAGTAAATAGGAAGAGAAATCTGCATTTTTTAATGCAAACGCTTTTAACTGTTCTTTCACTTCGTTCTGATCATAGGAAGCTTGTTTCATGCCCAGTTCGCAGCTGCTGCTTAAACCTTCCTCAAAAGAAATAGGTTCAGATTTTATATTGCTACAGATGCTTGCTGGCTGAGGCCAACTAAGTCTTTTAGTGGTTTCCATAGTAACTGTCGGTTGTTTTTGATCAGAGGGGACTTCTGCATTTGGGTGAGGAGGGGGAGGAGGTGGCAGGGGTGGAGGGGGAGCAGGGGGATGCACTAATGTTTTACTCTGCAGAGTTTGAGAGGCACTGGCAATGTCATCACCTTCCTTAATTTGAATATTAGGGGAAAACACACTTCCTAGCCTCAGCTGGTGAGCTGCTGTAGAAATATTCACATCTCCCAAACCCTTCTGTTCCAGGTGTCTGCTAAAAGCAAATGCGTTGCAGCCAGGTGGGCCTTTTGAAGTAGTCTGCAACAAAGCTGCCGTAGGAATGGGGCCTCTTGCAGCCATGGACATTTGGTAAAAATGCTGTCTATGTGAGGTACTGGCTTCTGCGTGAAAGCTGCCATTTTTATCAATGTGAAATAAGCTCTGCTGGAAACTGCATGAAGGCAATGGTCTCTTCTGCTGCTTGATCTCTGGACTGTGAGCGATCCGGCTCTGAATGGCGTGTTTGTTAAGCCACTCCTGCTTAAACGGCTGTCCGTGCCCTAGCTGATTCATGCTGGAACTAATTACACAAGGAGCCACTTTAACATCTGTGTCCATTGACACCTTCCCAGGCTCACATTTAATTTGAGCATGTTCCCCTATAGTCCTGGCCATCCTCTTTTTCGGATGGTTTTCACGCTTTCTGATTTGTAGCGGGGCTATGCTGCCTGCTGTAAATCCTTTACCATCTGGATTAGGAGAGTTGGAAGCATGTTCAACAATATTTCTCTCGGCCACTGCTGTTTTACATACTGAGGTAGTTTGCAAAGGCAAAGGAAGCCTGTTAATTTCTAGTTTGGCTCCTGATCTGGGCTGCGGCAGCACTTTTTCTAAAGGCAGATTGCCTTGCAGTAACTGTGTCACTAAAGGATTGTTGGCCTCCACTGACGACAAGCGACAGCTAGAGCCCCCAGCACTCGTAACTCTCTTTAGGGTTTCTGTTGCCAGGGACAGGGAGTCTTCCATGGAGTCCGCGATGGATGTCTTGGAGGTCTGTGGTGGCTGCACACTCGTGGCTATTTCTGCAGTCTGGACAGGCATTTCAGGTCCTGTAAAATCCTCGGTGTCCATCCTGAAGCACTTGTCAGACTCATTAGTTTCCGATTTAACAGGAACAGCAATGCTTGTCAAAAGACTCCTGGATTGCAGTTCTGGCATTTGTGTGTAACTGGAAGGTTCGCTTTTGACATTTTTCAAGCAGCCTTGCTCTGCGTATTCCTTATGCTTACCAGGGGTAAGATGGCTGACCACTAGCTGGTCTGTGTTCATTGCCTCGTCATCACGCCAACAAATTCTATTGTTAGTGTTGTACTGATTGGCACAGGCCGCATTGGCTTCATTTTTCAGTGCTGAAGGGCCTCTTAGTTGCTCAGCAAAGCCTTGGCTGGTAGTAACCACCTCAATTAACTTATCTTGAGGAGCAAGAGGCACTTCTCGAAGACTTGAACACCCTGCCTGCAAGCTTTTGCTGTCTTGTTTTGCTGTAATGGTGATAAAGCTGGAACTGTGCTCAAGGTTTTCATTAGTGACCACTTCAGGCCTGCTTATGACAGACACCTGAGGACAGGCTATACTTTGTAAGGCAGCTTCTGTCCTTACAGGTCTGCTCTGCAGGTCAATGCTGTTCTCTGTGTTTTCAATAGAGGAAGAAAGTGACAGACTGGAATTCTGGTTCGTGGTGTGGTCAACAATGACTTTACAAGGTATAGACCTATTCATGGCAGTTTGCGTGAAGCTCAGTGGCTGAGATTTACCAGAGAGATCCATCCGGTTTCGTGTTCCAGAGCTTTTTTCTAAGAGATCAGCATTCAATTTAGTAGCGTTATCATAAGAGCTTATTGTCACCATGTTACCAGTAAACATTGAAATGGGTGGCCTTGCAACAGAATCTGCTGCTGCAAGCGCCTCACTGCAACTTAAAGCTGACCTGGCGGTCGCGTGGATGGAGACAGCGCTCTGCTCGCTACACCCGGTTATGGCTATCTTATCAGAAGGAAATCTGTTGGTAGTCCCCACTGGGGGAATCAATACAGAACTACCAGAGACATGATTTGGCAAGTTACTTGCAATAGATGAAGCTGGCACAGTGGCATAATGACTGGAGACTGCATTATTCACATTGCTACTGGGTAGTGGCAACCTTTTGTCATCAATGGCATTTGATAAGACTGTGTTGTCTATGGAGACTGGTACATTACTGTTATCAATACATTTTGGTCCAACAGTTACGCAGGGAGTATCAGCCCCTTGGATGGTTTTCAGCATATTTATATTACAGGCTGAAATTGCTGTGTTTGCGCTGTCAACAGACATTAACACAGAGGATTTATCAACAGAACTTGCAAAAGAAAGTTCTTTAATTGCTCCAGACATAGCAGTGCTGCAAACACACACAGAGACTGAACTTTTATTATAAAGCACTGGCACACTGTTACTTTCAGTAGAGGTAGATGAAATGATTTTCTCACACAATTGTGGCACAGGTATATTTTCATCAGAACTGTGCACAGATATCTCAGTAGCAGTTTCTGGTAATGTTGCTGTGTTAAGGGACTGCTGCAATAAAGTGGTGGTCTCACGGTGATGAGAAGACTTGTTGCTAGGGGACCTGCAGTTAGGATTAACTATAATGACACCAGTAGAACCTTCAATCTTTGTGTCAGTAGTCGTTGGTATCTCCAGAGATGAGGTACTACTTTCCTTTGAGCTGAACTGTGACTTTGATTCTTTATTAGTCTGGAGTAAATGAGCTCTGGCTTGATGCTTTGCAAATAGCTTGGCCTTTGTTTGCTCCTTGATGTGTGCCAGCGTTCTTGTCTTTCCACCTTCGCATGGGGTCCCCATTGCTCCAGAGACTATGCTCGCAGCTGCTGCCACGGCTGCTGCAGCTGCAGCTTCTCTTTGGGCTCTTGCTTGCTGAGCTCTTGCTTTGATATCTGCCAGAGTTCTAGCCCCAGTGTTTCTCCCACTGCTGACTGATGTACTTGGGGAAACTCGAGGTTCTGGTTTTGAAACAGGTTGGCTCTTGATGATAAAAGGTGGTCCAATTTTTGAAAGCTGAATCTAAAGGAAGATAAAGAAAAAACCCAGTAAATTTTAATGAGATCATCAACTCACTAAAATAACAAGCTGTCTCTTTAAGGGTCAGAGAAAGGTAATGAAGGGAATTACTGTTCAGTACAGGTGGACAGAAAACTGCTAACACTTCAATATTTACGCTTCAATATTTTATCATCCTCCAGCGTGAATAACTGACACCTGTATTAGCCTACTCACACTGATCCTTCTGACAGGAGGAAAGATTGAACTAGATGACAACATGATGCTTATCAGATACAATTTGTCAGACCTGTTTCATATTCAGTTCATCTACCTGAGATGATCAGCGAGCCTGATGCAGTGATACTGGATAAGAACCTGCAAGCAACCCCTCCCTGCAAACGTGTGAAAAAGTAACCATCATGTAGTGCCTTTCTCCTTGGTCTCCAGTGATTAAGACATCAGGAACAGCCTGTGTTTTGCTTATATACCAGATAACAAATCTTGCCTTTAGATAGGACATAGTGGTATCTCCACTGAGCCTGTTTTCCAAGTTCCAACACTGAGGATTTAAGAGGTGTAAAAGAAGTGAGTCACTAAAGGATATGCCTTTCCTTTCCTCACTTGCATTTTTAAGAGACTTGCTTTACTACATCCCTGGATAACTTCTACATTACTGCACTTCAGAAATGAAATCCTCCAGCCTATAAATAATAAACCCACAAATATTAAAAATTTAAATACCTAGCACTTTAAGCAAAATAATAACCTGTAAAATCACTGGAATTATTAGGATGTTTCCAATTAGGCATATCGTTTTTCAGGATTAAGAGTCTTGGAACTACTTTGTAACTCATAAACTCTCTCAGAATACCC
The DNA here is from genome assembly GCF_009650955.1 of Corvus moneduloides. Taxonomy (NCBI): domain Eukaryota; kingdom Metazoa; phylum Chordata; class Aves; order Passeriformes; family Corvidae; genus Corvus; species Corvus moneduloides. The sequence goes on along the minus strand of NC_045476.1, from coordinate 119,173,212 downwards.
CAAGGCTGGCAAAAAAAATTTCAATTTCTTAAAATGAACATATGTCTACTGGCTGTTCATAGTAATAGGACTTTGTGGTTAATGCTAAGACTTATCTTCTGAAAGGAACTGAGAAGAAAACTAGGTAGTATTGGTAGAAAATGCAATCATAAGACATGATGGGAAATGTCAGCCATATAGCAGAATGACTTAGAAGAACTGGGGTTATTTCTCCTCTTTTAATTACAAAAGATATGGGGTTGGTTGGTGAGATGATACAAGAGCCAAATATTTGTTACACAAAAAGCGTACCAGAATTGACTGCCCACGATTCTTCAAAACATTTTGCTTTCTGTTTCAGCAGCAACTCTTTTCAGTTTCCACTTTGCATTACCAGACCTCCTAGAGCTTTAAGTGCTTCATTATTTTTATTATTATTATAGTAACGACCTTTTTTTATTCCCTAGTGATCTATTTTCCTTTATGCTCAGAGAGTTATTAGAATTTATTAGGCTAGATAGACACCTTCCAAATATGAAAGAATATCACTAAACTCAGAGCAGGGCTAACTTCCAATTGCATCACTGCTCTTAAAAATAAATTACTGCAATATGCTTCTGCACTAGTGATTAAAGCAGTTAGTCTATTTGCCCTCCTGGCCATATTAACAATGTTCAGTGACTGCAGCAGTTAAAAATAAATGCAGAAAAGGGCATTTCTGAATAATCAGGAACTAGTATTGCGAAGTCAATGGCTTAAATTCAGCAAATTGGATCTTAAACTTGGCTGATGTCATCAAGTACAAAATTAAAAGGGTCAAAACACTGAGCCTATATATAACTAAATCTATAGAACTCTCTGTTATGGAAAAAACCCTTTTCAACTGAAATATACTTTCGTACAGAGCAGAATAATACACATGAAAGTGTTTGCTTAGGTGGTGTGGGTTTTTTTTTGTTTTTCTTTGCCATTAACAGAGGTATCTATTAATTTATCAGTAAGATACTTCCTCCTGATAGATCTCTGTTTCCAGTTAATTCTACTGGGAAACCTTTCATTTCAGCCTATCCCAAGCCTGGGGCTTGCAAAGGGATCTTCAAGTATTCTGACTCTTGGTTCTCTTGCTGGATTAAGGCACTGGTTGTTTTTCTAAGTATTGGTTATGATAACATTTATTATTCATGCTTTCTGGAGAACACATCCACAGGAGAACAAGCACAAAATACAGATGGGCAATTAGAAAAACAAGTACTGTGTGTGACTGATGGGGAAGATCTTGAATTAGATTAAGCCCTGGATCCTGGAAAGCTTTCCCACACACAAAATCAATTTTTTAGCAAAGACCCCTACTGAACAACAGTAGATATATTTGTATCAGAAGTAATTTGGCATGGTGGAAATGTAATAGTAAAACAAAACCATCAGTACTAACAGCCCTTACACATCCACAAAAAATACAGCATGAACTGTGCCTGTATGCAGTTCATAGAGGGAGATAATAAACCTTTTGTTTCCAAGCCATCCTGTTTATTCACTACTTTACCTTAAGGGGTGGAACTCGGGGTTCCTCTCTGGGTGGCTGTTCCTTATCAGATGGACTCATTGATGAAACACTACGGTTAGGCTGATCATCATCTATTCTAGCTCTCTTCTCTTTACAGATTCCAAACCCATGCTGTTCTGCTGTTTTCCTCTTTGGGATCTCTGGGTCTCTACTTTCATTTCTTGCTTCCGGTGATTTTGTGGGTTCTAAAGACTTGGAAGAATGTGAACTCTCTAGACGACTTTGGGTGCTGCCTGTTAGCTTGTGAGATTTACTTCTGCACACTTCAGAGAATGTAGCTTTCTCTAGCGATGAGGTATATAGTTTATCATGTGCCTTTGATGGAAGCAACTCGATATTTTTGCCAAGTGATCCTTCTGATAAGACAGATACCTCTGAGGGCAAGAGTGCACCTTTCTTGTCACCTCTTTGCTGAGCACTGTGATTTTTATTTTTGATCACCTCTGGAGGAGTGTGTTCTGGGATGGATGCAATGCAGGATTTCTCAATTTCAGAATGTGACTTACATAGCTGATGACTGAGGTTTTTGCTTTGGGACTCTTCCAATACTGAAGTATCAGGTATAATTGTTAATGGACCAACTTTCATATTTTCAGGGGCACTCTGAAGTTGTTTTGGCTGAATAAGATTCTCTTCTTGAACCACCTTAGGAATGACAGGGCTTTCTTCTTTCAGAGTGGGAAGGGAGTCTTCCAACAAACGTGGTGATTTCCTTTGTTGCAGAGTAAGTCTTTCACTGCTTGGGGAATTAGAAACTGGAGATATCTCTGATGGAAGAGGCAAACTACTTGTCACAAATGTTTCAGAAGTTAGAAGAACAGAAGATGCTGAAGATGTTTCTGATGCTAAAGGCAAATCAGACATTGGAGATGTTTCTGATGTTAAAGGTAAATTAGAAGCTGGTGATGCCTCTGATGTTAAAGGTAAATTTGACAACAGAGATGCTTCTGAGGTTACAGGTGAGGTGGACATCGGAGAGATTTCCGACATTAAGGGTGTGTGCAAGTTTTCATCATTGGCCTTTTGCTGAATATCACCTTCAATGTTTTCAGAACTGGACACTTCAGATGAGCAAGCTGTTTCAAGGGATGCTGGAGTACAGGGTTCCTCTGAAGTCGACTGAGTGTCTCCTCCAGGAGAGGCAATACAAACTTCTGGGCTTCCAGAAGAAAAGGAAGTTTCAGAAATACAAGCATTCTCAGACAACTGTTCCTCAGGGTCGCTATGAAGCTCCATATCCACTGCAATGCCTCCACCAGTGAACAAGGAGCCTTCCAGAGCAGCACTTTGCATTTCTGGCACAATTAGCTCTTTTGCAGACTCAGAATCCTTCTCAACTGTACTGCTGACAGAGTTTGTGGATGAAGCTGATCTTGCTGGTGATATGCAATCCTCCAGCTGATCTATCACAACTGACATCTCCTCCTGAGGGCATTCTGACTTCAACTCCACTTTAATTTCAATGTGAGATACAGTATCAGTTACATCATTCATCATGACACAAGACTCAGTGCTGTCTGCAAGCTGTACTGCCTCTGTTTCCTCATTTGTGCCAGCTGAACTTACAGACTCCTCAGAAAACTCACGTTCTGGCTTATGGTTCTCCTCTTGGCATTCACAAATACTTGTCTCAACCTCTTCAGCAATTTCCTCCTGAATGACTGATTCCTCAGGTATCAGTATATCCTCAGAATCTGCCGTTAGATCCTTGACAGGAACCTGTTCCATACTACAATGAGATGGACTATAATCTCTCTCTGGTACAGGTGGAATTTTAGCACCTTTCTCCTCTTGATCCTTAAAAGTTGCTTGCTTAGAAGGACCAGGTGTGCCAGAAGATCTGCACAAAGAATTGCTTTCATCTTCATCATTGTTCTGCACTGCAGTGAGCTTCATTGATTCTGCTCTTGACATTCCCAGCCTAAAGAAAAACAGAAATTAAAATAGGCATTTCCATCACATTAAGGATAAGGGAATAGGCTAGCCTTTCTCACCCACATTTTTTATTTACAAAAAATACATATTTTCTAGTTTAAAATAGTGGCTTGCTTAAGTGGTGGCTAACTAATTTATATACAGTTTTATGTATTTTGCAAACCTAACTACTGAGATTTTCTTACAAGTGTTAAAAACCATGAATATTTTTAAAATAAGTAATCTATTATTCATTATTTAACTATTTGGCACCTGAATGAAACAAAAAAGCAAGCTACACAGATTCACCACTATTCATGCTCAGTTTACATTCCCGTTGGGGTTTTGGTTTGGTTTGGTTTTTCACTTTTTTTTTTTTTAAATACCAGCACAAAACTGCAACACTAGAAAAGCATCCATTGCAGAAGAAATGAGCACCTGTATATTCTTCTAGCAGTAACAGTTGAAAAGGAAATCCCTTTTTCCCTCCTTCACCTGCTTTTAGGGGCAACACAGCCAGCCATATGACAGAAGTTTAACATTCTTAAGGAGGTGAAAGACACATATTTATAATCTATGCATTCATTCTCAGGCATGAAGTGCAAAGGAACCATATATACTATGTATTCTTCTGAAAATTTTCTTACCTTTGATTCTGGAAATACTAGTTTAAATAAAGTTTTATTACTTCAGCAGAATTTAAAAAATCCACAAAAAACCCCAAAACAAAACCAAAGCCAGGAAAAAAAAAGAGGTTATTTAAAAAAATGTATGTGCTCTGACATCCTCATTTCCTCCTAAGGCCAGTGGGAGTACAGGCGTTCAGCATGTTTAGTAAGATTTTCCAAGCAGACTTTATGCCTCAGCAATTCCATAACCGTAGAAAATACACAAAAGCTTGGTGGGAAGCCTTAAAAGAAATTTCATGGTCTTAAGGATCTTCTAATCGACAAAACAGATCTCTGTTATCATTTTAATCAGAAAATAAAGAATAAAATGGAAACAAGCAAGCATAAAAGATACTCAGAAGCTATGGAAGCAAAATTGCTTGTCAGTGCATAGCCAAAGGATACAGAAATCACAAAGGCCTGTTCATATGAAAGTACAGAACACATAAAAAACCAAAATCTGTGGTCATGCATTTTAAAAATACTGAACAGATGTATTACAATGAGAGCTGTAAACACAACCCCCCCCCCCAAACCAACCCAGTGTGGAATTGGCATCCCAAAAAATACACTTAATTATTATTATTGCCTACTACTAGACACTTAACATGAACAAAATCTCCCTATGTCACCAATACACTGAGGAAGGATCCTCTAGAGAGCAATTCAGAGCAGCAAATTCACATTTCCTACATTGAATGCATTTTAGAAGATGTGTCTTTCTTCTGCATAGACTATAAGTTCCCCATACAGTCTAAGTGTAGGTTGTAAGTTTAGGTGTGTAAAGTTTAGTTTACCTGGGTTTAGATGAGTAACTTCCTCTAAAATTCCTTGTGTTAGGGAGCCAAAGTTATGTCAAGAAAATGCGAAGGGAAAACAAATCCACTCCATTACTGAAAACTGAATCAATGGTCTATTTTCTCTAGCTGGCTTACATCATGAAAAGATATTGCCTGATGGTTATCTTTATGGATTGAAAATCAGCAAAGGAATGAAGGACAGGATAAAGGTGAATGAAACTGTCACACAGACGTTACACAAATACACACATTCTAGTAACAAACTGAAGATAAAGAACTATAAGGAAAATAAGATAAATTAGATTAGGGCCAGCAGAACACGTACTGAATATTAACCGTTTTTTTCAATATCGGAAATGCTACTATGTTGAAGAAGAGACTGCAGTAAAGAAAAAAGCTTTCTAAAGAAGAAGGCTCAAGATCAGCATATTTAAGACAATCTCAGATTGCAAAATAAACAGCTGATCTGTCTTTTCCCTTAGAGAAAAAGACACCCAAAGTTTGCAAAACAGCACAAAATTATGAGCACAGCAGCAAGCAGATTTCAATGAAAGTGCTAAGGACATGATTCAACTGGTAAAGTAAGGGCACTCAGTCATCCAGTAAAAAAACCCAAACAGCTACTCAAGGATATATGAATGCTGATATTCTAGTGCTGTGATAGGTAGTACTGGGGGAAAAAAAAACCAAAGTAAGAAAAGGATTAAATGAGCAATAAAATTTGGAGGAGGTCTACCTCTCCATAAAAGCTTTCATCTAGCTGGTAGTACTATCCTGACATGTAACTCTCAAAAGTGGGAAAAGAAATAATATATTGATATAATAGAGTATAACCCTTGCAATCTTGGGGCAACAAGCCAGAAGAATGTGGATTTCTAGCAGCATGAATCAGCTGATCCTAGATAAACGACTGCAGAGTAAGTTTTTGTATTTTGAAGAAAGTCAGAGGAAAAATGAACAAACATGAGGAAGTGGAAAAAGAACAAAAATGGACGGAAGTAAACTACAGCAGACAGTGCCATGATAAACAGCCTGGGTACAGATAAGAGCAAACACAAGATGCAACACTTAGAGCTAACAGGGAAAAAGCTTTGATTGCCATCAACTGTGGAGGGTATAAAAATGTTTACAAAGATTCCGTATCTATTAATGGTTCTTTTCAAAGCAGAAGGTAAAACCTGAACTTACTTATGAAATATTGAAGATCAAATTCGCTTAAGTCAGAGCAAAAATACTACTCTGATTGTAAAGTGAGCAAGTTAGCCTGCAAGACAGATTAGTTTTGCAGACAGTGCATGTGAGAAATAGCTTGGGGAAGCTTACAAATTCTGCTACTTCAATCAAATCGACATAGCTGAAAAGAGACAAAGCCCAATCATACTGAATGATAGTTTAAAAACCAAAGTGAGAAAAGGTGAGAGAATCACAGTCACAGGGTATCTTGAGTTGAAATGGATCCACAAGGATCACCGATCAGGATTGGCCCATGAACCAACACAAGGTGGAAGTTACTGCAAAAGCTACTATTCAGTCAGTAAACAGTGAGGAAAAGGACTTAAGTCAGCAAAGTAGATCTGCCGACAGAACAGCCAAGCAGAAGAATGCAAGTGAAACAATGCAAGCAGGGGAAAGGGCAGGGAGCACCAGATTCAATACTTCAGTCAAAATGGAAATTACGTGCAATATGACATTTTGCATAACAGTGTTGATGTCAGAAACCTATGAAACCAAATGACATGTATCATCACAGACTGAGCAATTATCTGCCAACCACTATGGTATCCAGCATTCAGCCAGCACAGCAGGACGGCTGGCTCTGCAGAATTATGAGCATCATTCTCTGTACATGTGACAGTCATTTTTGACTTAGGAACTCCTGCATTGCTGCTAATATTCTACTTCTTGTGGAATGCCCTATACCAGTATCTTACACAGATCTTTCCTCTGTGGAAGGTTAGTCACCGACTCTTCTCTTGACATGCATAATGAAAAGCCATTATGTTCTTTATCTGAAAACCCAACTAGTATTTTTTTGATACTAAAAGGATCAACACCTGGACTAAACTGAAGTCTCAAAGCTGTTTACTAAGAAATTAAGCACCTTACAATAAGGAAGTCTGACACATTCAGAGCCTAGAATTTCCATTATATGTAAAGATAAAGTGCTGTAGAAAAAATACACCGGGGCAAAGCATCTAGCAAGGGTGCACAAAATAAAGTACTAAAATGGATCTGTCCATTTCTTGTCTCATTTTCACTACATTTCCCAATGGTCAAAGCAGCGGATTGTGACAAGTAGTACTGTTACTGCAGAAACATTTTTGTTAATCTTTAAGATAATCACTTATATGAAGGGTTCCCTATGCCCTGGATTTCTTAAGTGAAAAACATCTGACAGCAAAACTAAGACAACTTATGTGATGATGGCTCCCATTGCACAATTTTTCTGCTAAGTATAATGCATAAATTTGATTGAGTAGACAGTGAGGTAGATTGAGAAATGACTGAAATGGCAGATCCCACCAGGTTGTAATCTTTGTCATGGGGTGTATTTGGAGGCCTGTCACTAGTGGTGTCCCCCAAGGTTCAATACTAGGCCCAGTACTGTTTAACTTACTCATCAATGACTTGGATGAAGGGGCAGATGCCTCCCCAGCAAGTTCACTGACAACACAAAGCTGGGAGGAGTGGCCGATACCCCAGAGCCTGTGCAGCCCTTCAGAAGGATTTTGACAGATGGGAGAGATGGGCAGAGAACTGTCTGAGATTCAGTAAGGGCAACTGCAGGGTCCTGCACCTGGGGAGGAATAACCCCAGGCACCAGCACAGGCTGGGGGCTGACCTGCTGGGAAGCAGCTCTGCGGAGGAGGACCTGGGGGTCCTGGTGGACAGTGAGCTGTCCCTGAGCCAGCAGGGTGCCCTGGTGGCCAGGAAGGCCAATGGTGTCCTGGAAGCATTAGGAACAGCACTGCCAGCAGGTCAAGGGTGGTGATCCTACTCCTCTACTCAGCCCTAGTGAGGCACACCTGGGGTGCTGTGTCCAGTTCTGTGCTGTGTCCAGTTCTCAGTACAAGAGAGACATGGAGCTCCTGGAGATGGTCCAGGGGAGGGCAACAAAGGTGATTAAGGGACTGGAGCATCTCTGTTATGACAGGCTGAGTGAGCTGGGCCTGCTCAGCCTTGAGAAGAGACAACTGAGGGGACTTTATTAATGTTTATAAGTACCTAAAGGGAGGGAGGGTGTCAAGAGGATGGAGCCAGGCTCTCCTCAGCGATGCCAAGCAATAGGACAAGAGGCAATAGGCAGAAACTGAGGCACAGAAAGTTCCTTCTGAATGTGAGGAAGAACTTTACTGTGCAGTGACCATGGACTGGAACAGATTGCCCAGAGAGAGTGTGGTGTCTTCCTCACTGGAAAACTGCCTGAAGGCAATCCTGTGCCATGTGTTCTAGGATAACCCTGTTTGAGCAGGGAGCTTGGACCAGATGAATGACTGTGGTCCCTTCCAAATTTATCCATTCTGTGGTTCTATGATACAATTAAAAAATACTTGAAAATAAAAAGTAAAAATCAGTAACTTTTAAATAGCTAGTTTATACTTTATAATAAATTCTTAGTATTTTTAAAAACAGATATATAATTCTAAGTATTGATAAATTAACTTCCTAAAATAACTTCTAAAAGGAAAATTCTTGGATCTTAAGAAGTTGTGAATCTCCTTAAATTTCGCTTTTTTAAAAAAAATGGAATTAAGAACTGAATCTTCACCTGCTAAAGAGTGCCATCTCATATCATCATCAATGAAATTGTGCTGACTCACCCCAGTTGTGCACCTGGAGTGGTACTATATTTAATTTTAGTCAGTTAAAGATATTTATTTATTCTTTGTGTCTCCCTTCTAAAAGTAGATTAGTCATTGTCACTTTTGTTTGTCCCTAGCTAGTATTTCTTCTATATCATATATTCTTCTCAGGCCAATGGGCCATCTCAGTCAAAAAATAAAAAAATCTCTATTTGATTTTAGTAACTTTGCAACTAGCTTGGGAAAAATAAATTAAAACATACAGAAATATTGCTACTGGTCTTCTCATCTGTAGAAGCTGTATTTATATTTTGCAGTAGGGAGGAATTGCCCTAATGCTATCTTTTAAAAGATAATTAAAAAATATTCACATGCTTATGTCTTAAGCTCTCTTTGGAATGAATTTTTATGGATGAGTTATGACTCTCTAAAAATGCAATTGTAATGCAAGTGCAGATACACGACTATAATTCTACCCACAACTTCTTATATTGGGGAATGACTGCTCTTGATAAATGCTTTATTAAGTTTTACAGCATATGACCGTGCTATGTGAAGCATAGAATTATATTTTCATTTCCTCCTAAAACAAAATATAAAAAAATCCTTTTATTTGCTTCAGTACTTACTTTTCACCATAAAACCTTTCAAAGAATTTTTCTTTCCAAGGTTCTGTTTTCTTTTCCTTTTCAATCTCTTGTCTGATGCGCAACTGCATTTCTGGTGTAAATTCTCCTAAAAAACAAATACTAACATATTGAATAAAAGTTGTCAAGGATTAGCTTAATATGGGTAATTATAAACTGCAGATACAGTGATGACATACAGTGATTTCTGACACAGTCATCCAACAATGCCAAACAAAAATAATGACAACCAAAAGGGAGAGTGACACAGAAAGATTTGATTTACTGTATTACATCAGTATTTCAAAGGTATATTGGCGGGATTTAGTTGCATGCATTCATGTTTAGGAGGCTGACAGTGACAGAAATACTTGGGGTTTTTTCTTTAACTGTCAAAATAAGCTGCCACAGCAAACTGCAAAAATGTACTCTAAATTCAAAATGGAATCAGCAACTTATCTTTTGCTGAATTACTGGTCTATTACAGTTTCTATTCAAAAAGTATTTCTCAAATGTAGAAAAAGAGGCATTCTTCATAAAAACAATTAACCTTGGGCAAACCTGAGAGCAAGCAGAGAGTTACCTTCTGCCAATCGCTGTTTCCACCCTTGTGCTGCATATGCGAAGAACTCATTATTTAGAGCAGAGTTACTGAGGCGCAAAACTCCATCGCTTCCCATCTAGAAAATAAGCCAGTGGTAGCAGAAGATAGTGTCAGAAACAGCATCAGCTAAGATCACATCAAAACAGTTTCAATTAGGGGAAACAGGGAAAGTGTAGGCAGTGGGAAGAACAGAAAATGACTACTACTAAAATAGCATTTTCAGGATAGTTGTTACTGTAAGTGGAAGTGAACTAATCCAGCATCAATGTGCTCTCTTCAGTCATAAGTGTTACTGATGGTAACTCAGTTTACAACTGATGGATGTGCTTTAATCACAGCCCTGTCTTGAGACTGTGTCTAGAGGCATTGTACAATCAAAAATCGAGATCATTATTGTACTTGTGCATCTGCCTATAATATGGTACAAAACAAATTAATTAAATGCAATGATGACAGTAACTTTGCTGCTTCTAAACAAAACCTAATACTCATGTTAGCTCATAAGCTGTATTGGCCAGAGTGGATGACAGACATCCTTAACAAAAGAACTGATGTAAACTCAGCACTGAAACTGAAAACAGCTCTACTCATAATTTTATAGGCATCAAAAGTGAGAACTGTGGAAGAACATTAGAATTATCTTTATTTTCTACATCTGTCAAATATCCAGTGATAAGATGACATGAAAAATCTTAATCACAGTATTTTCTACAATAATTTTTAAAAGCAATCCAACTATTGAGCTTTTACCATAAAACTTAAAGTATATTTTCAGGATTGTGAGGATATGTCTGTTTCCAAAGGAATTCTAATAATTGAAAAAAGTAACTATATGAAACAAATTAGCAGTGGGTACCACCTCTAGCATAATAAATAGACAATAAAAACAAATTAGCAAGTTAAAAAGAGAGGAAGCAGCAGAAGAGGTAATGCTGCTAGAAAAAACACTCCCACTATTCTACATCCTTCAAGGTAAGTAAGAGATAAATGTTTGACAACACTATTTGTAATCTAGCAGTAAAATCCAGCATGTTTTCCAGCATATTAACAGATGTTTTAGCTAAGTAATACCCTCTAGTTCTCAGTGCCTGTTTCATATAGGAGCCACAAATACACAGGCATGCCAGAAACATTGAATGATGTTTCGATGTAGTTCCCTCGCAGAGCTCTACACTTCAGTAATAATACAGGCCCTGTTTTGAGAATCTTTGCTAATTTACTCATTGCCTAATGACATCCTGTTGGGGTCTCCCCCCCCGCCATGTAGCCCTGGGAGATGGGCCCTGGGGGGGGAGGCACGGGGTTTCCCTGCCCCTGGTCAGCCTCGTTCCCCATTGGTTGTTTTGTGTTCCCCGGTGTGGCCAAGGACCCTGGGGTCCCGTGACTGCGGAGTTCCTGAGCTGAGCCCCGGCCATGCGGCTGGGGAAATAAACATCCCTGAACATCTACCACGAATCTGTCCATATATATTTCCTTTCCACGGGACTCCTGGTTTGATATATGCTTGTTGCAGTAATCCCCGCTGCAACAACATCCCATCCCACAATTATCTCAGAGGAATAAACCAGAAAGATGGGAAGTAGTAAACAGAGAAATAGCAATAAGCATGGACTCTGAAAAGTAGGTAATGCTAAAGGCATTTGATTCCAGCAAGAAAATGTGTGTGGTACAGAGTTCCTCAGCAGGATATGAACCTACAGTACTGCCGCCTGTGCTTTCCTGCTACATTATGGCATTGTTTTGCCAACATGTCATAGAATTTGGATTTAAGTGGGCTGGATATGTAACGTTTCTATACATCTCATGATGTGGGTTATGGAACACATGCATATTAATTACAGGTAGGCTATGACTAATGCTGAAACTAAAGAAAAACTGGAAAGAAACAGTGAAACATGCAGCAGAAGCAGCAACAAAGTAAAACCAGTGAGGTGAGAAAGGCCATAAAGAACATGTACTTATTGTATAAATCAAAGTACTATGACATATCATCTTCTTCCTGCACAAATGAGCTTTACCAGAAATACTTAAATTCCACAATTAATACATTAAAGTGGGATTTTTAAATACCAGTCCCTCTTGCACCTGAACAAACAAACCAGTACATGGTCAAAACCAGCACTTAGACAATTTTCTAGAAAGGTCAGATGCAAAGCCACAAAGAAAAGAATCACAAATTACTAAATAAACAACTCTGTTCCTCTAAGAAAGGTGTTGAAGCTACCTTAAGTTTCAATATAAAAGGAGATGAAATGGAAACACCCACATGTCAGCGTAGGTTGTACTCAATCTTCATTAAATTCAAGATTTTGTCTCTAAGCCTGGCAGTATTTTGCAGAAAAGAGTCATACAGACATGAAATTCTTATATTACAGTATTTAGCCACATTTAACTGCAGACTGTGTCTGAAAGGTATGGACCTCCTGAAACTCCATGGCTCAGCTGATGGCAAACAGTGTAGCTGTATCATCAGCCAGATCAAAAGATCTCATAGGAAAGTAATGATTTGTGGACAATAATTTTCTGTTAAATGAGAAAAATTACCCAACTTATTCTAAGGTCACACGACTATTAGATTTCATGCAAAGCTGGAATGTACCACAATAGGTGGGAAGAGGTTTCCACTTGTCAGCAGCAATCAACTATCAGATTGCATTAAACATAATATGAACTGGCAGCCAAGTATGATCGAGCTATTTCACCAGACTGCATAAATGAAGAGCATATATAAAGACTGCCAAGTTATATTGCCATGTGAATACAAGAAGAACAGTATTAGCTCCATTGTAACCCTGTTGTTGTAAGGACAGGAGAAAAGCAAGCTTTGCAGGAAGAGTTACCCCACCTTTTATTTTTGTTGGCTAACATACTTTGGAAAAAAGTGCCAAGTTTCTGGGCCCAAATTTCTTACAAAGTTTCAAAAAGAAATGGTGAGCCCAGAGCTAAATGCTAGAAAAAGGTCCAAACAAATTTAAATGTGAGCTAGTTCACCTGAGAAAAAAGCACAGGCTGGAACTTCAGAATAGAAAGCAAATGTTAGCAAGGTCATGGGTAAAGGTCATTAGCTCTTGTGGACCATAAAAAAATGCCAAGTAGTAAGTATCAGTAAAAGAAAAAAAGGAAAGGGAAACAAACTCCTGAACGAATAGCAAAAAGGGAGAATTATATTTGTTACCTAAGAGGAAAAAAAATTCTAGGTCAACTAACAATGGAATAACCATTTGTCCATTTGTGAACTGTATCAAAAACCAGATACACATGGCAGCTTATAAATACTGGGGAACTGTGTCCAAAAGACTGAAAAGGTGATGTTAAAGATGCTTAGGTTAAGAAATGTAAGAACAACAAACTAAACATGAAGTCACTGACTGACTTCATGATAGTCATTGCCTCTGATGAACTGGCAGAGGAGGGCGTTTCCAGAGACCTGTGTTCATGGGACCACATAACTCATGGAAGATTTATGTAGCTGGAACAACCAAAATCTAAACACAAGAGCACCTAATGATACAGAAGGTGGAAAAACACTAATTAATTAGAGGAGAAGTTTACAATGATCTATTTAAACACATGAAAGAAACATTTCATGCTTAAACATTATAGAGGAATGTATGAAAGCAGACATCATTATCTAGACTTGGTACATATATGGATACCAATATTCAAAATGGAAGAAATAAAAAGTTGTGCAGCCCCAAACTTGCTTAGGGATTTGAGATCAAAGAAAACATTTGCTGGGAATGGAAAAGGAAGAACTTATTCAACCAGAAAAAGCTCAAAGAGAAAAAGATGAGGACAAAAATGCTAAAGAAACTCATAATGGCCAAAGAGATAAAGTGAATGAAACAGAAATTTTGATGATGTTATAGAAAGAATAAAGCCCTAAGCAGAAAGTGGGTACCACTATCCAAACTAAACTAACAAAAAGTTCAATCGTTTAGCCATTTTCAGTTCATTTAAAGATTTCTACACAGTGAAAAAGAGTTTGAACAAGTTGGAACAGACAAAACCCAAGTAATTTTACATCTAGTATTTTTGAAAGAGTCCATCAGAAACAACAAAACTAACAAAGATGTTTTATGCATTTTCTCAATATGCTATCATGCAAAATCAGGCTGACATATTTTATGCTCTGTTAAACTTTGAAGGACTAAGAGGTCATCCTTCTATAATGATAGCTAACAACCTCTACTGAAATCTTTTCTTTCTTCACTTGGAGAACACATTTTCACCTGAGCCAACAAGTTAAAGGGGAAATTTTGAAGCCACAGAGTGTATTCACTTCTCTAAGCTCTGATGATAGAGACAGCACAATTAACCACTAGCTCTAAATTAGAATTTGGAGAAACATGCCAATAAAGCAGTTCTTAAATACACTGTTAATTTTTATGGTATTTAAAAAATGCTGTCCAACAGAGACAGTGTGTTAATGAGCTGGAACAACAAACATTTGTTGGAAAGTTTATGTTTTATTCTGTTGGGCTGTAAATTTCTGGTTTTTTTTGATTAAGCACAATGCTAGAATTATGTTTTCTAATTAATACTTTCATGCAGAATTCACAATGGCTTTTGAAAGTTCCTCTTTTTATTGAAAGCAAACAAAAAACCACCCAACCCCAAAACGTATCTGCTAAAACCCAGCATCTATTTGCATTACAAAGCAAATGTCAAACACTCTTATCAAAATGAACTGAGTAACCTTTCTAGAACAACTACTTCAATTATTTTCCTCCAAGTTTCACTGAAAATTCTCTTCTGAAAATAAGGCAGGGATTATTTTTTTAGCTCAACCTGAAGATGCACATTGGTGGTTTAGTAAGTAGACAGCAACTACTGCAACCATTACCCCTCAGTCCCATAGCATAGGTCTATACTGGTAGGTTATCTGATTTTGGCTAGAGTCTTGAAAGACAAGGAATTAGTCCATTTATTATTTCTATATCTCTTTCAAATGATTCAAAATTCTCCTAATGTATTTATAAAATTTCTAATGATCCACTGTACCCAATTCTCGTGTAGTATAATGTATTTCTTACATGAAAGCTTATGTGTGAGTATCATGCCATTCAACAAGAATCATAGATGAGTTTGAGTTGGAAGGGACCTTTTAAAGGTCATCTGGTACAACCCCTCTGCAATGAGGAACACACTGAACTATCAGTGGGACACATGCATCATCAGGTATCTTAGAGCCTCACCCAAACTGACCTTGAAAGTTTCCAGGATGAGGCACCTACCACCTCCATGGGCAACCTGTTCCAGGAGGTTTTACCACCCTCTTCATAAAAAACATTCTTTGTTATATCCAATCTGAATCGACCCTCCTTCAGTTTACAACCACTACCCCTCAGTCCCATAGCAACAGGCCCTGCAAAGAAGTTTTTCCCCATCTTTTTTACAGGCGCAACCATCCCAATTCTCTTAGCCTCACAATAAAAATACCAAACAAAACCAAACCCAAACAAACAAAAATACAAATATAAAACCAATCAAAAAATCAGCAAGAGAAGTGAAGATTCATCCATATGAAGAGTCCAGTACCACTCATTTTTTATACTCTTTCTAAAAATTGCTACTAACTATTTTATCCTGGGGGAAGAAAAATCCTGTAATTCACATACTTTCCCAAAGGTGTGTAAAAGAAATTATTTACAAAAGATGGAAGATATTAGAAGATACATTTTGAGGCTTTTGCATTAAAGCTTCCAAAATATTAAAAATGAAAAATTTAGCAGCATTTATAACACACATAGGAAACATTATATTTTATTTATGTGTGTGGAGAGACACACTGTTTTGTAACACGAATTTGTAAAAAATGTAGTGCTCTGGTGCTGGGCACCAGCATCCCCCTGACCTGTGATGCTTGTACAGTGCCAGTGGAGCATCTGAAGATGCAGCAACTTTAGTGACTGATATTCTGAAGGCAAACACTTCAGAGAGCTTTATGCTCAAGTATTGACTTGTTCTACATCATCTGAAATGAGGGAACAAGGACAACAGAGACCATGTGAAGAACCTCAGGAAGGTGTTGGTAAGTATGATACCTGCAAAACCTACCATTTTCACTGTTCATGATCTCCCTCCACCTTCACTCTAAGAATATTGCCAGACATGAGACTGAGTGGATCAGAAGCAACAAGGAAGCTGTAGGAATCATCACGGAACCTAGGGATCGGTTGATATTTTTATCAGCAGTGACAGACATATACTGGTAATGAACTTGTGGTTTAACAGGTGCTATGGCAGAACGGCGTTGTCATCTTCACCATGTGGTGATGCCCCAAGAAGGTTTAGAGATATGGCAATAGGTAAGCAGTGATTGAAAACAGCTCTTGTGGAGGAAAGGAATGTGCTCCATAGACAGACTTGATGATCTCGCCAAAATTTGAATGCTGCACTTATACACACGGCCCAATAGTATGGGCAAATCAAATTCAAATAAGTCCTGTTCTGTGATCCACTGCCAAAATAAGTTTATTTATAAAAGGAGGGGTTAAAGAAGAGGATAATGTGATGGAAGTGGTACATTTATTTCAGTCTTTGATGGCTGAACACTAATGCAAGAACTGCAAACGGTACGTAGGAGGACTTGGAAGATTTAGCTGACAATTGACATTTTTGACTTAACTGGCAAAATGATGATCTGATAATTCATGACTGATAGTAATATAAAAGATTAAGGTTGTTTGTGATAAAAGAAGAAAAGAAAGAAATGATAACAGAATTTTAAAAATGTGTTTTAAGTAGGCATACTTTCATAAATGCAGAATTCGTTGGAAGAATCCCGAAGAACATGGTGCTAGTGAAAAAGGAGTTAAAAAAACTGTCACAGTTCTTTAAATAAACAATGCTGACCACATGGCATGCAAAGCCTCCTGCAGAGGAGTAATGGGGGTTGTACAATAAGACCACATTGTCTTAGTTAGGATCTCACTGTTGATCTCACAGCATGTAGGGAATGGAAACGAGGTCAACTTACTAAGCAGGAATACCACAGCAGAACATGGTATAATGGGCCAAAATTAGACACAGTTGGAAAGGGACACATCAAACTCCAGAAGAAATAATTCTGTAAGTACATTAAAGCAAGAAGATGATGAAAGAAAAAGCCCACTGTGCAACACTGGCAGAAAACTAGTTGAATACAGAGACAAAGCTAATGCTCATACTTCCTTTCTTTTGCATGAACCTTCACCACAAATCTACTGGGTTGAGGTGCTTAATATAATTAATACCTGCAACAAAAGGCAAAAAACTGACCTTGAACAAGCAAGGAGTGCAATACATATTACTTAAATGCATTCAAATCATCTACGCTTGATAGTCTAGCCTGTTAAATGTCCAGATATGAATCTGTTTCAGAATTGTTAAAAGATGGATTTTGAAGAAATGAAGAGTACAAATGCAAAATCATACATGCTAGTTATACATATATAGTACACAAGTGTCACCTGTGTCTAAAGAAGGGTGTAAGAAAAGCTAAGGACTTACAGACTTAGCCAGCTTCAGAAGTCTATGGCCTACACACAGCCCATTCTTTTTTGTGATAATGTAAGGTGTCCTAAGATACTGATATGGACATATTCTGGCCAGACACAACCCAGAATCTACATGGGACCTTTAACATTTTGAAGAAGTTAAGTCCTAGCCTCTCAGCTGACCCAAGAACCCTGTGTTTAAATACCTTGCTTCTTCCATCTGTCTTCATGCTCTGGAAAATATGTTCAGTGGTTAAAGCACAAGATAGAATCACAGGATCATTTGGGTGGAAAAGACCTTTAACACCATCGAGTCCAACCATTAACCCAGCACTGCCAAGCCCACCACTAACCCATGTAAGGTATCACAGTACACACAACTGCCTGGAAATTAACCAGGAGCTGAGCAACAGCCAACACAGATTTGTCAAGAATAGGTCACATCAGATCAGTCTATTTTCCCTCTGACAGCATAAAAGAGATAGAAGTGAAGCAGCACAAGTTGTGTATCTTGATTGTAACAATGCAGTGTTGTTCAACATTTTCTTAAGCAAAGCCAGGATATTTAAATTCTAATTAGGTTGCCAAAGAACTACTCAGGGAACAATTGTTTATTTATTATCAACTGGGAGTCTATATATTCAGAGGCACGATAAAAAGATGGAAGTAATTTGAAAATAGTATCAGTCAGAGAGCGAGTACACTGAAATGCACAACCTAAATTCAGAATTCTCTTGATGGTTTTGTGAATTACTTTGGAAACAACAGGGATAAGCAGGGCATTGCAATAGTGGCAAATGCAAAGTTTGACACTCTTGTATAATACGCAACTAGAGAAATACAAAATGAGGAAACGAAGTGGCTATGCAATGGTTCTGTAGGAAGGTACTTGTACTGATGGACTGTTCACAAACTGAATATAAATCAACCTTGCAATTGCAAAGAAGATGAGCACAACACAAACAGGAGTACTGTGTAAAAGCAGAGGAATGAGTTTTGCTCTCCTTGGTGTTATCACTTGAGTTGGAGTAATATATTCAATTCTGACTGATGTAACTCAGAACCCATACAAAATGCAAACAAGATAAATGAGGCTGAGAACAGATTTAAGGTCCTAGATCTAAAAAGACTGCATTAATATGAGCTGTTTCTCAAGAAAAAGAAACAAGGACACAGCAATCTCCACACCACACGTAGATGCCAAAATGAACAAAGAGTAACAGTCAGAAATGCAGCAAGAGAGATTCAGATCAGACCCTGAGGAAAAAACTTTCTATCAGTGAAAACAATGAAGCACTAGATTTCTTTGGGAGAGGCTGTGAATTCTCCACCACTGAACAGCCAAAACCAGTTTTAGACAATATAAAGAAGAGCAGACACTGTTGATTTTGCCTTAGTGCAGAGAAGACAAGATAAATTGTCCTTTTTTGCCTTGTTTTCTACTTCAAGATGGTATATCAAATTGCCATCTATTACATCATAATTAAAAAGAAAACTAAAAGTGCTCCTGCGTATGTTTAATTTCTGACCAATTGCCAACATCTATTTTCAAAGAAAGGTGCTTAAGAGCCAGTCCTTGCAATCTGGCTTCCAGGCCTCTAACCTCTTAATGCCCTTCCAGTGGAGTCCCTCTATGCAGTCTAATATACCTGACCACAGCCCGTGATTCGTATCTGAAAGAGCTTTGGACAGAATGACCTTCAGAAACACTGTGATTTCATAAGATAATGGCTTAGCTCGCCTGCATGCAATTAAAACCTTAGATTACACTCAGTTTCTGGAACCCTCACTCTCAAACCCGTTGTATCTGCTACCAGTTATGCTTCATGATGGCTGGAAGGATCCTAATTAATGAACAACTTTTTTACTAGCAGTTGATAGCTTGAGGCACGTTAAAAGTCAAGGTAGATACTTTCTGCCTTGAGGCTGAGTGTGGCAACCCTGTGGAAGAGATTTCTCATTAAGCCCAATGAGAAAGAGACAGAAGAGACAGACATTCTCATTGGGAAATACTCAATGGCTGCAGACAGTAGTAGTATTATAAGGCCATATACTTTCTCCATACGAACGTTTTTCGTAATAAAATGGATGAGATACTAAAAAGTGGAACAGAACTTATTACTGTATGTGCTCCTTTAGGTCTCTGGACTGTTCATGTTCTGACTGACACATTCTTCAGAAACTAACAAGATCTGCTTGCACTTATGAAAGCCTGAATTCTCTACAATAATGCAAAACAATCATTATCCTGTTCAATACTTTGGCTAATGACCTGGGAACCAATTATGTCAAGGAGTTATCCACAGCTAGGGCTCTCCTTGTTAAAGAATAGATGGCAATTATAAAACTTAACTTCTATCCATCAGCAAAATACTTTTAAGTGAGCTCGCATGTATTTCTAGTATGAAAATAATTAAGTTTCTTCATTTCCTATAGAATAGTGCTGACTGTTCAAGTATGCCATTACCTATCTAAAAGTCATTTTTCCACTTATATAACTACTATTCAAAGAGATTGTGATAAATGGGACCAAACTAAAAGGATGCTCTAACAATTGGCAAGTCTATAAAAGAGAATGAGTGTGAATGCACTTGGATCAAAAGGAAAAGCAGTTGTAGTTGTTACAAAAAATCTGTAAGTTCTGTTAAACAATGGCTGCACTTCTGATGGTAGTGTTTCTGCTACACAACTCAATGCTAAGCAGAGATACTGTATTTTTCAGCATTTAATCATATCTGAGTGGTACCATATGGTAACAACATCAGATCAAAGCAGAGGTTGAGCTAACCCTTGATAATTGCAAGGAACAGATTATGCAGATAAAGCTTGTGAAAGACCACATAATAGCCAATTACTAGGAAAGCTGTCAAATAAAAGTTTTCTATTTAGTTTAGCTGGCATAAGACTGAGAAAGGGAATTTTAATGTCCATAAATATTTCAGACTGTTTGATCTAACTGTGGCTGCTACTCATATATATGCATCCACCATCTTCTATTTATATCAGTTAAACTGTGGCAGCAATCAATACTAACTTTTAGTATGCAAAAGACTTCCATGGGTTAGTTGTCTATTGTATGAAATACAGCAGTTGATTGTATTAAACTTGACGCTCTTCACTTTTAATTTTGTTCTGGTAGATTAAAGTAGACTCAAGTCCAGTAATTTTTCTTTAGACATTTTTATGGCTTGTGCATAAAAATTTTAGTGCCCTTCTCTGGATTATTTCCACAGCTTCTGAACCGAACTGGGCATGCTGAATACTGAAGATGATGACTTAATAGTATTTATTTAATGAAAGGGTATTTTCTTTAGTGCAGCCTCCCTGGTGGTGTTGTTGCTTAAAGGCTGACTGAACAGATGTTTCTGCTGAATATGGTCTGTTTCATGACCATATTTTCAAATTTGATTTAGATTTTAGAAATGGAATAACCCACATAATTTCCAGCACAAAACGGTGTATGCTTTCCTACACTAAATCAAAGAATGGTTTGGGTTGGAAGGGACCTTAAAAGATCATCTAGTTCCAGCCCCCTGCCATGGCCTGAGACACCTTGCACTAGGCCAGGTTGCACAAAACCCCATCCACAGGAAGTACCTGTATGTGTGATAGATAACCTATCAGGTTAAGGCACAAGCCTTTCATTTATCTCAGACCTGGAAGAACCACATTGAAAGTAATAACATGTTTGTGTTATTGAACTATAATAACACACTTCAGATGGAAATAAAAATCAATTAGTTTTTAATATATCCAAGGATGGAGAACTCACAACCTGTCTAGGCAGCCTGTGCCCTCACTAATAAATGTTTTACTTTATGTCCATATGAAAGCTCCTGCCTTTTGGTTTGTACCTATTGCCTCTGGTTGTGTCACGTCCTTTTATACACATTGGTAAAACTGCCCCTGGCTCTTCTCTTAACTAGGCAAAGTCCTAGAACTGGACAAGGTACTCTAGGCGTGGCCTTATGAGCGTGGAGCTAGATGGGATGGTCTGTTAAACTCACATCACAATGGCATTCACGCCACTGCCTCTTCTCTCACCCCTAAAATCTGAACTAGACCCTAATCCACCCTATAGAAGAGGTCTGCACACATGGTGGTCCCCTTGAGGGCAACAACCACTCTCATTTTCTTCTCTGCCTGTCTTTTGTTTCAAGAGAAGCAAAAGCTTGTCAACAGTTCTGATATACATAAAACAGAAAGGAAAGAGAAATGTGCAGAGAAAGGCACGGTGTAATACTGGAGAGAAACAAAAATAGGAGGGGAATGAATAGTTAAGGAGTTGGTAATTACCAAGTTTAATACAAAACACTGATGATTTCAGGTCTTGAGGACACAGATGGTAGGGATGTGGAAGAAGTAATGCAGCTGAAGACACAGAGTATTTAAAAAAGACAGGCCTTGCAAAAACCCACAGCCACAATACTGCTTCTTTGCCTGAAGATAAGCAACACTCAGAGGCTCATCTCAAACAGAAAAATGCACACATTTACACAGTGCTATGACTGATGAAAAATCCATCCTTTCTTAAGTCAGTTACCATGTATTTAAAGCCAACAATGGCAGAGTTTCTGAACAGGAGGTTTATAAACAGGAATATAAGAAAAATACTCCTGACAAGATGTAATTATCAGGACCTTTTTGCTATTGTGACCACAAAATAGCCACACTAACACTGAGAAATACATGAATGGTAAGAGACACATCCAACACTATATACATATATAAATACAGCAGACAGCAATAGATGGTCTGACTCAAGAGCTGCTGCCAGAACAAAGTCAGCCATCACAACTTCAGGTCTGGGGAGGTGACATGGATAGATATCAAATCATCCTATGGCTCTCTCAGCAATTCTGATGTACCTCAGCTTGGGTGTTCATGTTCACTCTGTGTAAGTTCTCTTCCATGGGTCTCACCTTTTCACAGCAAAGGGTAACATGACCCAGAATATGGCTACTTTTCCTCAGTTCTGATTATGAAGTTATCAATCCTTACCAGAAAAGCTCTTTGTCATTCCCACTTGATCATCGACATAAAATAAACAGTCTGCCTTCAAATACAAAATGAAGAGACAGATTTTGAAGACAGATGGTGAAAGTGATTCTGAGTATTACTTTAGTCCTATAAAAAATAACCAGATTAAACTTCGAAGTAAAACATCAAAGAATGAAAAAGAAAATATCTCCTACTACAGGAATAATTGCTTCAGACATGAGGAGAAAAGCAAGAAGCATCTTTTAGAGAAAGAAACAAAGACCTTTTCCATCTTCACTAAAGTGGGAAATATGCCGAGTAAGACTGAAGAATTGCAAACATATGTTTTCAAAATGAAATGTGACTTGTTAATTTAGACCTTGTCTAAATCAAGAAGACAAGTGGGATAGCTATATTCATTCCAATACACTGTAGTGTCAAAAAAGACAATAGAATCCAATCTGTTGGAGCTCAGATGCAAGAAATTAGATGAAGAATTTTAGGCAAGTAATAAATCTGGCAAAATGAAAAGATAAAGCATGTTTTAAAATGAAACAAAACCCAAGCAAAATAGAAAAAAACATGCAGCAAACAGTACCTTCTAACTGCATTCAAATTCTAGAAGTAACAATTAAAAGCTTTTTCTCTAATACATACTCCACATAATTAGTGAACCCCAGCATGTCAGAACACACAGCAAAAAGCAAGTATTTATTAAGGTACTAGAAAAGACACATAAGCCTGGGGGGAAAACAGGCAAAATAGAAAAACATACATGGATTGTGACCAAGACAAGCATGTATGGAACTTGTTTAAGGTAAGATGACTAGAGAAAGTTAAACAATATTAAATTATCCAAGAATGCTCATATTATGTGGAGAGTGCAGGAAAAGGGACATAAACAGCCAGGGTTTATTCACCTAGCTTTTAATTAAAATTATAGACTTATACCTTTGAGCCCAAGAAGCATAAGGTGAGGGGAAATTACATGTAAGCATCTAAAATTAGTCAGGCATCTTTGATGAGTGTCAAAAATGAAAATCCTGCCTCCAATTCCTTTTTTCCAGGCATTAGAAAACACTGTCCTTCCATGCAAACAAATGGCTGCATGTCCTTAACACAAGACAGAATAAGCTAAATGAAATTTGAGTCTAAATAATTCAAAGAACAGTAATGTTGTGAAATAATTAGGAAAAAAAGTCTCAACTTCTTTTTTCCCTTTTGTATTTAAGCCAAACAAATATATTGGAAAAGGGTAAGGGGAGGGAAAGGCGATGGGAGAAGCAGAAAGAGGGTGAGAGTAAGGGTGAAGAGGGGGAGAGATTGTTGCAGAAGCATGGATGGATCACTTCTGCTTGATCTTCCTTTTGCTGCAGAAGCATGGACGGATCACTTCCGCTCACTCTTCTTTTTGCTGCACCTGCATCCAACATCCTGTTTCCAGTCCCTGGCTGTCTTCAGATTCAGAACGGTAAGGAATGTTCTGTTCTCCATCTAATTCCAGTGCAGCCCTACAGTGGCAACACTGGAGGCCCTGCAGACCGACTCACATCACTTAATGTGATGTGCACTTTGCAAGGGAGGCACAGTTGGAACACTACACACTGCAGTACTGCAGTGCATCCTTCACAGCTCCATAACTTGGAACACGTCAGTCTCTTGTGCCAATATATGTTACCACTTATGTCCACACATTAGTTATACTCTCGTAACACAGCTCCTAGCACAGTGTTTTAAAAAGGCACTTATGTGAGGCACTTACTTTCCCACTGGAAGGGAGGCGCTTTATCAGTTCTCTTTCTAAAATACTAGTAATTCTGTCAAATGTAAATGGGGCTTGCATTGCATTCAAAGTCCTCTTTTTTTTTAAGCACTAACAGCTGTGCACCGTACTTTATAAAACTTGCTTGAAGGGAACAAGAGGGGAACTAAAAGCTTCACTAGTCTGCATCAGAAGAACAACCTTGAGTGAAGGGCCCCTCACACATCAGAAGGACTTAAGGGAAAGGATGCTGCAGAGACAGCTGTGGCTCTTGTATTTTTAGCTTTCAGGGGGCACAGCACCATTGCTGTGTCCTACTAGATGTTCCAGCTGAGTTTAGCCTTGCTACAGACAAAAGCAAATGCAATAGTTCTGCTAACACCTCTGCAAAACTTGTTCTTAAAGATGAGATATATTTTAAGCGTGACAAGAGCTTGTAACTAGAGCTTTAGAAATCAAACAAGAACTTCCACAACATGGATGCGGCAAGGTGGAAAACACCGCGTCACACTTCTGAAACACAGTGACCAAGCCTGCAGAAACACAAAACCATGACACTTAATCAAAAATGTAAAGCTTCCTATTCAGATATGTAGACATACTGATACTAAGGAGGACCTCTAGGGATTACTGCAAACAAGCAAACAAGAATTCCATTACCATATCAATCAGAGCAGCCAGATTGCAATGCAATTGCAGTGAGCCTTTGTGGACTGCCTAGGGAAGCTAAAGAGTAGCTTTCCTGTAGCTAAAGACAACTGGGATTTTAAAGTAAAATGCTTCAGCTTTCAACTCAGTAAAGTGAAGCTGATGGTTGCTGTTAATACATGACTGTGAAATACACACATACGCCATCCATACAGGTGTGTTAGGTAAAATAATATTAACTTGCTCTTAAGGACAGAGGGTCAGTTACAAACAGTAACCTGTTTGAAAACCCTTGGCTAGCTCAGCTCAGGAATCAGACCCAGAATCTGATTGAAAAGGCAGCTTAAATCTTCGGAATGTCTATATATATCTAGTCTGCAAGATACCTGCATTAAAACTACCCTAATAAAGCTGTACAAATAAAGCACATTACAACGACACCATGCTGTCCACATCAACCAGTAAAACCGAAGAAAAAATGTCAGCTAAAGGGAGAAATGTGACATAAAATGACCTTCAATTACTGCACACACAAGGGTGCCAATTTAACAGCTTTTTAAATCTGCTTAGGTGCAGATGACATATGTTACATTTAACCTTCAATTGCAAATGTTCTCCTCTGAACTAAATGCTTTTGTCATAACCCTAAAACTATTTCAGTGTAAAACTCAAACATTTACAGGAACATAATAATAAATATTTGAAAGCTACTGATGATAGAGAATGGAAAAGGACACAGCTAAAGGGTTGTAGTATCAGCAAAAATGGTAGCTAAGCAAGATAAGGTAACCATTTAACTACCACTACACAATAATTCCATGGAAAGAAACATAAAATAAACCTGGAAGCAAATAATACACACAGCAGTAATTTCTGCAGTTGGTCTTTTTATAAAGGAAATTCTGCAAAATACCAATGGCAAGTATAATCCTCAAGCACTGATGAAGTTAATAAAACAAGCAGGGAGATGGTTACATTGCTACAAGAAAGAAACTGTGTAAATCAAGCTTTGCTTACTCTCTTCTGATATAAAACGAATATACAGCATGATACGTACTAAGTGTTCAGAATGTCAGATACCAGACTTCTCTTCTTGTCTTTTACAAAGAAAAGAATATTTTGCAATATTCATTACCCACTCTCCACCACAGAATTCCAGCTGATGTGCTTGGGAGTTGGAGTAATTTTGCACATCAAAAACAATTGTTACCTTTTGCTATCATTGCTCAAACTGTAGGAACAGATATTAAGCTGATTCATACTGCATGAAAACAAAGAGGTTTGCATTGGAGTTCTGTAGATAACCTCTCCCAGAATTACTTCTTATTATTTTAAACCAGAGTAAATCACTAACTGACATCACCCTGTGCCTTTTCTCAACACAAGGTGAGAAGGAATCTTTGCAAGGTGACAGAGTCAAACTGGAAGTGCCAGCACCAACCCAAATCAAACAGGCCAAGACAGAAACACAGAACCTGCACCAACCTTGAAATAAAAGGATACTGTGATGTTATTGCATAGCAATACTAGCACTGACCCAAGAGACAGGAATTATTTTGGGATTCACTGATTTAGAAATTAAAAGAAAGAGAATAAAGTGGGTTTTGACCCATTTTAGAATCCTTTGAATTGTGCATCATGTTTTTCTTTTTAGTAGACTGACCTGCTACAAATGTGAAATATTCACAGGCCCTTCTGCAATACTACCTGACTTAGGTAATTCCTTAAGAATACTGAAGTTTTTAAGTAACTAACTTTAATATCTATAAACTGTACATAAAAGAAAATTGCTAAATTTCATTCATTAAACAAGTAAAGATGAGACAAGATATAGCTATTACTGGGATTTTTCTCTACTGTTTTAAATGCTCTTCCTGAATAGATTTGGTCTGATAAAATGGCACTGCTACCTAACACACACATCTGAGGAGGCTTTGCAGTGTTTTTCTAGGAAGAAATTCACATCCTGTGTGAAAGGGCAGGGCAGGTGCAAATCACAAGAGGCTAAAAAGAGTCCAATATTACCAGAAGAGAAAATGATAAACAAAATTAAATTCTCAAAGATCAGAAAGGTGTTAAGCAGTCATAGAGTCTGGAAAGAAAGATACTTTTTTTTTTTCCCAGAGCATTCAGGAAAGATCATTTTATTTAACTCTCTCAGGATTAGTAAAATCACTTCAGCTTTCTGCTACTCTTCAGGTAAGGCTGCACTTCTCTTCTTGGAAGCTAAGTAGGTGGGTGTGTTTCCCTTCCTTTTGCCCATACTCCGGTGTTAAGAGCAGAATTTGACTTTCCAGAAGCACCAAAAAGGAAAGCTGGTGTAGACACAATATTGCCAACTGCCATTCCTTTTCAGCAACCTGTTGTACAGATCTGTTACTCATCCTTGCACAATATACATTGGTTAATTAAAATTTAAAGACTCACTGATGCCACACAGCAATCTACCTACAGAGAGAAACTTCCTGCTTTGAAGGTGAGTTTTACTGAGAGGTGGTCAAGAAAGCTTCTGTTACACGTAATTATCAGCTTGATGTATCAATGTCAGAGGCAGGTATTTGATGAAAAATCCATTGATGTTTAGCTGTAGAATGTTCTAATTAGAGCTGTAAAGAGAAACACTTTGCTGGAATTTGTGATAACTGAAATCTCTTGTGCAGACACTTTTCTTTTCATATCGCTTCTACACCTGCATGTTTTCTATATCTCCAGCTCAGTCATATAGATCTCCCAGGGAATCACTCAACAGGCTTCTGTATCCGCTGAGCTTCAAGGATTTTGAGCCTTTGAATTCATACAGATTAACAAAGAGCTGAAAATCTGCATGTTCAAATTTCAGTCATGAGGTTCCCAGTATCCAGTGATGCAAGATTTTGGAGTAGTCTGCTAAACAGACAAGTCTGGGACATGGCTGCTTCTCAGGCACTGATCTCTTCTCTGTGGTGACCAGTGAAAGGACCTGAGGGAATGGCCTGAAGTCGTGCCAGGGGAGGTTTAGGTTGGATATTAGAAAAAAGGTTCTTCATCCAGAGGCTGTTTGGGCACTGGAGCCGGCTCCCCAGGGAAGAGCTTACAGCACCAGCCTGACAGAGTTCAAGAAGCATTTGGACAGGGCACATGGTGTGATTCTTGGGGCTGTCCTGTGCAGGGTGAGAAGCTTGACTGGATGATCCTCATGGGTCCCATCCAACTCAGGACATTCTATGTTTCTGTCATTTGAACAATGTCTACATACTAATTCCCTCTGAACCCAAACCAAAACAAATAAAATCCTTGATAAAATGCATCTACCATAACTGCCAACTTGCTCCAATTTCTTTCATAGGCATTTTGAATACAGAAAATTACACAAGGCCTCATTGCTATTAAAATTTAAACTAATATACAAGCTGAAATCAATTTAAATTGTGAATATAACTCATGATATGGTTTATCTTTTACCAAGGAAAAAAAAAGGGCAATGATCCTATTCTTCCACTTTGTCAAAAATCTAGCTGGAGTAGGAAAAATGACAGCATGAACATCAGAAGACTTGTTCTCAATTTCTTCCATTCTGGGACATCTTTCCTAAGGCTTTCTGTTCCATGAGCTCCAATAGCTCCCCAATAGCAACTAAAAAACTTGAAAACAAAAGAAAGATCAGAAAACACATCCCAACAAGCTCCTAACTTGTCCCTGAACTCTTCTTGAACACACGAGACTAACCAAGGTTGGGACAGAAGTAATTTATTTACAATAAACACTTGCACACAAAAAAATAGAAAACCTCAACTCCCTTAACTAATGGTTTCTAAAAATGCTTATTCAAACTGACATATGCATGACAAGTTTTGGCTGAGTACGATTTAAGGAGGAGGAGTTATACCACCCAGAAAAATGGTGTTTATGACAGAAATGACAAAGAATCATTCATCACGGGATTTTTCTATGTGGAGCTGTAATAAAGCCTAAATGAGACGGCACTTCACTAGTAATTTATTTCACAGATCACTATATATACACAAATAGCATAACTCTATTACATTTTTATAGTGCCATTTATTACTGTACTTCACATACTATATCCACATGGCAACACAGAAATGCAGCTTTCTCTGGGGAAGACAACAGCAGCCAACTGCAGAGCAGCACACAGGGAGGAAACCCTTCTGAGCCAGAAGAACAGAAATAAGAATTCTCAGACGAATCAAGAAAAGGACGATATAAAACAACAAAACTGAACCCCCAGAGATGTGCAGCTAACTCAAAGAATAGTGTTGCGCCATTTTTGCTTGCCTGATACCCCATTTGATTTAGAAAGTAGAAATAAGAGGAAAACTGAATACCCTTGCCTTGTTCAGTCAGAGTGACCAACAACAGAGACTCCCACCAGAGCTCCCTGGCTGAAATTCTCTCTCCTTTTACTTGATCCTTGAGCACTACACTGGCATTTTCCACTTGCCATGGGAAGGAAAAGAACATCAGCTCAATTGCTTTCATCAGTCTGTATCTGGGATGCCACACTTTAGGCATAGCCAAGGATGTATTCTCAAGACATCAAGAAAAGAGATGCATTTCTTTCTCTGCTATGACTTCTGCAAAGTGAAGGTTCAGGGCTATTCCACTCTCCACCAGAAAACAATTTTCAAACTATCACACTTAGAGGCCAAACATTTCCATTACACTTCCAGAGATGACTGGTGACTCCTGCCTTCCAAATGCAGGTGAAAACCTGGTATGCTACACAAATCCACAGAATGCTGCGAGAAGATGACAGATGGAAGGACACCTGCAAATGTCTCATCACAATGTTTGCTTGTGAAGTAACAGTGTCCAATTATGTAGTGTTGGGCCTCTGAAATAACGTATTATATGCATTATTTGAATGCCTTTTGAAATAAAAGTTAAAAAAATGCATTGCTTTTAACTAGTGAGGCATGTTTAAATTCAACAAATATTCTCTTGATTTTCTTGCCAAAAAACTCTGCTGTAAGAACACTGATAAGAAGGTAAGTGGCTTGTCAGCTGTAGATACTCCATTGTTAAAAATAAATTTTAATGTAAAAAACTTCTAAATAAAGACCCCATACTTGAAATGTAATTTATGAACATTGGGTCTTTGATGCTTGGAGAGAAAACATGATTTTACCTAGTACATTTTTTTTAATCTCTTCTATGAATTAACTGGAAAGAGAACAAAAAATCCAAACTATCAGGAAAATGTGTGCTGGGCACTAAGCAAAATCTGTTTGACAGCAGGGAAAAAAGTTTTCTTAAAACTTGTCAATATTGACTTTGACTGCATTGTGGGAGCTTGAGAATAAGTACATTTATACTGTTTGTCCTATGGATCTTGTTTTGATGTTCCTTATCAAGCATTCTGTTATTAAATGCATAATTACCATCCACAACATATAGTATCTAATTTGATAAGAGGCTGAGTAAATGTACATCAGTACAATTGTTCTTTCTCTTTTTGTGTCATATTGCATTTCTTCTCCCTGCTTTAGTGGTAGACTAACTACTTACAGTTTAAGAAATGAAACTTGCAATACTGAAATGAAATATTTATTTTAGATGCAGGTTTTAATTAGTCATTTAAATTATCTGCATTCTCAAGTTATTACATTAAAAGAGGGATACTGACCATCTGCAAAAAATATAATGCCCTATTTGGGTAGGTTAATGAGTCTGAATTAAGTGTATGAGTATTCATCATTGAAAATGGTAAGACTGTTTGAATCCCTAAGTGAGGCAAGTGAGCAAATGAAATTGGTTTGCACTCTCTCTTCTGTTTTAACTACTAGACATGCTGGAAAGCCTTTTTTATCACTCTAAGAAACCCTGCAATCTTACCACCAAATGCAGGAAGGAACAGACATTGTAGGAAAGATCATGAAACTGAAATTTTATTTCCAGCCTGTTACTCTCCAAATCATTTTCCTCAACAGATCTGAGCACAAAGCCTTAAGCTCCGGAGAAGATATTCCTTACAAAAGTGTGAATGAGTGGACTCAGTGCACTGGAGCTGAGAAAGCATCCATAAGCTTGTGTGAAAGGCGGCGGGCAGGAGAACAAACTAACAGAACTAATATTGACCTGGACATTGCTGGTAGAGCACCAAGGATGACCACAGGTGAAAAGAGACCCAAAATAAAGCAAGGCTTGAGAATGAGAAGTTTATCTTCAACACCATAGGTAGAAAAGCTAATTAAGTGATTTGGCAAGTTTGAAAGATTTGCTGCCCAGTTTCCATTTAGTCAAATCAGGGAGCTGCACAGTTTTCAGGAAGCAAAGAAGCAGGAGCTGGTTTTAATAGATAAAACTTCACAGTCATTCTACATCTAACAGTTTTACCTAAGAAAGAACTGAATTTTTCTCCTTACTCTGTCCTGGAACAATTCCTAGTCAGTCAAATCAGCCTACACAAACACACTGTAAAAAAGTCTTATTAAAAAAAGAAATATTGTACGATGCTACTTACCTGCCTGTCTACTTCTGGAAGCAAAAGCAGGAGGTATTGTTGAAAATGCTGAGGTAAAGAAGCAAAGGTGTGTTTATTTATTAAAGCCCTCAGGTTAGTGTTCACTAGAATAGATCCCGGAGTTTCTATGTCAATATCCTCAGCTTTGGTCCATTTCAAATGTCCTGGAGTAAATAAACAGAAATAACTTTAAACATAAATAAAGGAAGAGAGTAGGAACAAGACTTCTTTTTAAGTTTTTAGCTTTTATTGTATAATACAGTAAGCACTAGAGAAATGGTACTCTGAGAAGGGTAACACAGCCTTTTCTAGGTGTTATTCTAGGTGTCACAGCTTTTATATTCCCTGCATTTGTCTCTTGACCTCTTACAGGATCCATGTTCCACTCAACATCACAGCTGACATATTCTTACTTCCAGCTCGAGACCAACTCAAATGAGCAGCCGCAGAAAATAATCCTGTCATATCACCACCAATAATTATATAAGCACCTATTTTCAAGCAAAAGGCTACTTGATGAGGCTGATGTGAATCAATCATTATGGTCAGCTTCTCTGTTATCATCAGCAGCGCCCTATGGCCTGCACAACTTGTCCCATTGCACCTGATAAAACTACCTCTGTGAATAGAGAATGATCAAAGAGATGAGAATATTTAATATGTTAATGTCTGAAAGCATGCATTTTTCAGAATTCTCCTAAGAACTGATGATCTAAAATGATCAACACACAGAAGGCAGCAGCAGGAGTTATGAGATTAAAAAACAGAGTATGTGAGGGACAGTACAAACCCAGGAGTAAGATAAAGACCCAGCAGAGGGAAAGGGAAATACACATATGGCTCATGCACAGTGCTACAGAACAATGTCTTCTTACTTTACCCAGTGGACAGAAGGACTATCAGCTTAAATTCTTGCACAGTAAGAAGTATATCTGTTAAGATACTGGGAAAAGAAAGCTTTCACCCACCAAGAACAAGGAGACACTGGATTAGATCCATAGGGAGGTATTACAGTCTCCATCAGTGGAAACCTTGTAAGAATATGTCAGACAAATACCTGTCAGTAATGACAGATGCATATCTGATTTTGACCTATGACTGATGAGCAAATTAGATGACCACTGGAGATCCTGTGTGGTCTGATTTTGTTAGTATTTCAAGGATAATATTTAGAAGATACCTTTTAAAAGCTTCTTAAAGAGCTACCTGCTTCAAGGTATATATACTGCTACAATCCTTTTTTCCTCTAAGTTTTAATACATCCAAGTCCAGGTGATGTGGCTGGAAAAACTCAAGAGCTTCTAAACGCCGCCCTCCCCCCCCCCCCCCCCCGAAACTTTTTCAGGTTTCAGTCCGTGGTACTTTCAAATATTTCAAAGATGGTATAAGAGGGATCTGATCTATGTAAAACACACACTCCATCAGAATCTCTAAAAAAGTGATTTAAAGATTATTCTGCTGCTATGAGCAATGATGGCATTTGGCATTTACATAGGACCTCTCAGCAACAATCACAACTGACATGTTAAGAATAAATTATGCTTTAAAAATGAGAAAATTTGGGCATACTGATTATTAGGAATGTCTCAAATGCTACAAGCTACTTAACAGTAACATTAATAGCAGGAATGCAATTATGCTTGAGATTTCTTAGAGGACCTGTGGTGGTCTCTTCCCTGAAAGTCTGTAACCACAAAATATACATATGCAAGAAAATGCAGATTGGTAAATTCTAAAAGCTCTACTTCAGTCACAGCCTCCTGCAAACATTCTTGTAATTTTATTTTATTTTTCAGCAGACAATAGTACCTGAATGAGACGAGGACTACTTTGCACTCAGCACAGGATAACCTTTTCCAACACGTATTTCCAACATACTTTATTTCAGTACAGCAAAGACTCCATTACCAACAAATGAATGCCCTGTTACACAGGACAATCGCATGGAAAAAGTGCCCATTTTCATGAATGCATCACAATAAACTATCTGCACCATCTGTTCCACCCACTAAATATAAATGTAGAAAGAACACAGTCCCTGAGCATAACACAAGTTGTATGATGTATTGAATTTTAATGCTTGTATGTATATTCTCTTCTTTAATCAATACAAAATACATATCCCCCTCTTCTAAGTGACTCCAAAATAGAGTAACATTTTCCCCAGCTAGCACTTCATATCCTATGGGAAGGCATATACACAGAGATAATCCAAACTCAAATAAGATACATGACTGCAAAATCAGTAACATCCTTCAGTGGCAGATATTCTCAGAGCGTGAAAAGCCCAAGAAAAAAAGACAAACCTAACTTTTCTGATTTATTTGACCTGCCATCACTTACAGAATACTATGGAGGTTTTATCAACTTCTGGAAGAAATGTGTGTATTAATTCTAGGCCAGTAGCAAACTGTGGATCCCCACCACACTCCTATTTAAAAAAAATAATCCTCAAAATCTGTTCAGAAGAACAACAAATTTTCTCTCCTGCACCCTTCCTATGGCTAATTTAGGATCTGTACAGCAGGTCCCAAGTTTGTAATAAGATGTAGTGAAGTATTTGGGAGCAGCATGGAAGCATGACACTACTGCATCACTAATCAGAGCTCTGAGAGGAGTTTATGACAAAACATGTGCCAATGTTTTCTACGTTGTTTTCCACAGAGAAAGGCATTTTGAATCCTTATATAGTTCAGAGGTATCACTGTCCAGATCAGAAATAGGAGCTGTAAGACAAGAGAGAAATTCAGGCTTGCAGCCTTGGAAAATACGAGAACAGTCTCCAACATAGAGAATTAACTGTAAGGAGATGGGAGCACCATGGTTCTACATCAAGGTATAAAAATGAAAACAGAAAAAGGACAGAAATCACACAGTTGGAAGAATCTGTTAACTAAAAGGGAAGAAAAGTCATATTTAATCAGAGCTCAGAAAGTCTATCAAACACAACATGTACTGAATGTTGGGCAGATCAGCAGAGTTTCAGACAATGAAACAGTATCTGGAGCTGAATTGTGCACTATAAAGGACTCTGGACCCATTCTCAAAGCTGCTCTACAACTGCACTTTTAGCATCCCAAGAAATGTTGTGTCATGAGAGAAACATTTCAGCAAGTACAAGAACAGAAACGCTTAAACCTTATACGAAGTTCCCTGCATTCCATGTGTGGTGTCCCAAAAGGCCAGAGAATTTATTTTCCAAAATCCACCAAGAAAACCCCTAATGAATTCATTTGATATCATTAGCCAACAGCTGATGTAGTATCTGAAGATGGGGAGGAATGTATACTTGAAATGATGTATCTCAGTCTTAAATGTAGAGAAAAATTACAGGAAATCATCTAACATTGAACATAACTTTGCACAGCAAAAGCTGTTATACTGAAGGAGTATTGTCTATTTAGAATAATGCTGTTGGATCAACATAGAGAAGTATCTGTCCATATGGGACTGACTGATAATCTGCAGAAAGATCATGTATGAAACCAAAGTACACTTTCATGGGAGGCTGTGATACAGTAAGGCTTGTAGGTTACATTTCCAGGAACTGGCAATACCATACTGAACAAATCACTCATGGCATTTAGGAAGCGAAGTGCCTTGGAGCTAATTTACAGGATCATTATGTATAAAAATAGGACAAGGATGGATGACTAATAAAGAAGAACAATCTTATCCCCACAAAGACAGACAGAAAATAACTTTTAGGATTTAGCCATGACAAAAAGCTTGTTGGTTATCTTTTCCAACATGGCCACATTGCAAAATACTTCTCTAAATGATTCAGCACTCGGCTGAACGCAAAAAGTACTCAGTAAAGATAAAGAAACAGTTATGTCATTATTTGACTTTACTTAAGCAGAGACAAGAGTCTTAGTGAACACTATATTTTGTGCTCCCTAGGGAACTTTTGCAATTAAATTTCATGCAGGGCAGGAAAATCTGCCTATCACATGGAGATTGAGAATTTACTCTTAGCATCTCTTCAGAGAAAATTCTTTGTTAATTACAGAACATGATCCATGAACCTTGCTAAAAAACCCACAGAAAATAAAACCAGAACTGTATCTACCACCTCAAGAGATGTAGCTTCAAAATAATTACAGATCCAATGAAGAAATAAATCAGCCAAAGAAGGAGAACCAACCAAAAATTTTATGCCAAATCTCTATATGACATGCAATAATGCAAATGAAGAAAAGAGAAGGTTATCTCCTAACAGGGCAAGGATGTAAGCAAATATGCTACTAACTCTGGGAATAAATGCACATTAGATGGCAAGCAAATTCACCACAAAGAAAGAATTTCTGTTACACCCTGCCTCCATCCCCCAAAAACTCATTACGTAACAATCAGATTCTAATTGCTAAATCACTTCTCTGCCTGCAGTTGCTTAGCTCTGTCAAACTTTCAAAAGCGACTACAGACAATCATTCTGAGGAGGAAAAAAAAATTGACCATGGATTTTCCAGGTAGACAGAAAGATCTCTTCTTGAGAGAGGGTCAGCTGCTGAGTTTGAAAAAGGGACAAGTAAACAGAAAAATAAAACTTTTCAAGAGAACACAGAGATTATAAAAATATAAGTAAGATATTTATTTTACTCCTACTCACCTAAACCAGATTTTTTTAACCTCTTTAAGTGCTGGCTTGTCTGCTTTCCAGTTGGAGACTTTTGCCCATGTTTCATCTCTTTATCAGAACCATCTGCTTCACCATTTTTAGATTCAGATCCTTTGAAAAAAATAAAATCCCTCAAATGTGATGCTTTTGCACTTTTACTAACAATCCCCTCAGCACCCCCTACACCGTAAACAAAACAAAAATAGGATTTAAAAAAAATTGACATCTTCTTGCTGAAAGGCAATATACTTTTCTGGTCACAATACAATTCCTACTCATCAGAAGAATTGGAAGTAAAAGCTCAATAAATCAATTAAGTGCTGAAAACTAAAGTTTACTGAACCCATAGTCAATAAAAATGTTCACTGATCTAATAAAAAAAACATAGTTCTAAAATGCCCAAGAGGTATTTTAAAAAATATTTTAACCTCAAGTTATGGGGCAGTAAAGCAATCCACGGCTGAAAAAAGATCATTTCTTTGTGAAGAAACATTTAAAGAAAAGATGTATTTGGAAAAACAATTGTCAATTTGTGTTAGACATAGACACAGAAATCTCTTAAAATGAAGCAACTTAACCACCAGAGCTAAAGGTCAAGGTTATGCTGCAGTGATAAGCACGGTATAAAAGAAGAAAAGCTAACAAAAGGATTTGAGTATTGCAACGCCGAACTGAGACACAAATTCACATTCACAGAGAAGCTTGCCTTCCCCCCCCTCCTCTTTTTATGGCATTGAATACCAGCATGTGGTCCTCCATTAGAGCTCCAGAGCCAAACAAAATGTTACTTTGCATTCCTTTAAAGCTGCTGATATTACCAATTGTCATTCTACTGTGTGCCTTCAATTCTTTATTAACGAAAAATCTCCATCCTTGAGACATGAGACTTGATAAGGAAATAAAGATGTTAAACAAAGCCACCCAGTGGAAATACTATTTCAGCAATTCCAAATTCTGTATGCTACACAGCTGATTCAGAAGAAGGCTCTGTGACTAGAGCTGATCTTGCAGACGGTCCTTTAGCTATTTACCTGAAGGTGAATCCGACTGCTCATCGGACACCTTTAATGGTGTCAAAACAACACGAGGAACAGTCTTGTTTACCATCATTGAGACTCCATTTCTTCTTTTCTGCTGTTGTCTTAAAGCCTACAAAAACGATAACAAAACATAAAGCTGTAGCAAAAAATAATGTTTGTAAGTGAATTACACATGACATTTCTCTACCATTAAACTGAAACCCTTAAAATAAGCATAATTTACACAGCTACTGACTTGCCAGACTTCACACTCATCCTCTTTATGTCATTTTCTTTTAAAATATAAATTCAGGCTTTTTTCCCTTTTTTTAATAGAGAAAGAAGATGCACCTTAGATCATTTTCCAATCCAGTTTTGACAACAAAGAAGCACGTAACTGTTTCCTCTACCTTAACAGCACAACGTGATAACCCCTGAAATGTGAAACTAAGACTTCCAAGAAAAAAAAAAAAAAAGTAAAACCAAAATGTTTCAAAACCAGAATAAAAATATATATGTCTGCACATCTCTCGCAGGTGCATCCTCTCCAGTATACTGCTCAGTCAATCAAGTTAACACAGAGTGTCATCAGTATGTACAGCATGTAAGGACTACAGTATTGATGCACTCACTCAGCCGTGAGTAGTGCTGCACAAAATCACTGAACATGGCAGGAATCATTTATTTTCGTGAAGGGAATCAGTCCTAATCTTGGAAACCTTGCAGCATTTGGCTTCTGTCTGTTTGACTTTGGGCATTAACCTTCAGAACACGAACATGATGGTGTTCTGGCAAATCTGGGGAAAAATGATACACGAATAAATCTCTACAAATGGTAGTGCTTTGTGTTTCATAAATGTATCAAATACAGGGCTGGTAGTGTAATATAAAATATCTACAGACTAGAAATAGCAAATACCCACCAGACTGTTTTATATGGAAAATGATACCTCATTCAAAAGGTCTTAAAACATACAAATATGAACACCTGCCAATTAATGCATCTGCAAGCATTAAAATTCTGGAATTAATCAGAATGGGATGGGCTTAATACAGATCTCTCCTAGCCTCCTGGCTATTTTTCTCCATTCTTACTGTGCACTCTATTTTTACAATTGTGATTTGTGTTAGGAACTTTGGGGATTTATTAAAGTAATATCATATGAACAAGGAACATATTTGATATGAATTATCCCTATAGGTTTATGAGCATGAATGACTGATACCCTATAAGGTTTAAGTCTGTATCTTTAATGGATTGTAATACCTTTCCAAATTGTTCACATAGCTAAATAATAGAAGGAAAAAAAAACCCCGAGAAGAAAGAAATCGATATCGGTCTATTCCTCTAAATAACACTCTACACAGTATAAAATACACCAAGGCCACGTAGAAGCTATTTCATGGATTAACCCATTTTATTGTACTTCTTAAAAGACACGTAAGCACTGTGCAATAAAAAGCAAATTAGAACACTTGAAACCAAACAAAGAAAGGAAGCTGGTCAGATCTGCACTGAACCAAAGAAGCAGAAGAAAGCCATAAAGAACAATCTATACTTCAAACATTTTTGAGACAGAAAATTCATACTGCTAATGAGCAAGCACAGCCAGACCTGTGGACAGAAAATTCTAAAGTGCTAACATTTCTCAAAAATTCCTCAAAATTCCAAAAATGACCCTACAAACCTAAGTGTCAAACTAGGGGATCCTTAATTAACAGTAATACCATGGAGACAGTGGGAAACAGTTCACTAAAAATCAACAGAAAAGACAGGCAATGTCTGCACTAACAACACACCAATATAACACAACCCAAACTTTGTATCATGGCGCGCCACAGCCTGATTTGCCGGATGCCATCCTCAAGCCATCCTCCCTAGACAAACAGTTAGAGCCCAAACAATGCTCCATGCTCTCCTCCTGCCTCCTCCTGACTTTCCAAGACAATTTCCACCTCTACCAAGGGTACACAGCCTTGCTGCCAGCATTCATATGGAAATACCATCTTAATGATTTATACAGCCACTGTGGCAAAGGGAGATTCTTTGTCAAGCCTTC
Source organism: Corvus moneduloides (assembly GCF_009650955.1). Lineage (NCBI taxonomy): Eukaryota > Metazoa > Chordata > Aves > Passeriformes > Corvidae > Corvus > Corvus moneduloides. The sequence continues at coordinate 119,134,220 of NC_045476.1, read as the reverse complement.
TAGTTGATTTTCAATCCTTAGACTGAGCTCCCATGAAGGAGAGAAAGGAACCAGCAGTGTATCCACCACCAGTGACAGGCACGCAATGTTCATACACCTCAGGTGACACACGTGCTGCTGGAGCGAGGGCAGTACCCAATCTTTGTCAGGTGCACCACTTACCTTCTTTTCTGTTACTGGAAGGCCCCTTGTGGCCCTTAAGGACACATTTATGCAACCGATTTGGCATTTCCAAGAAGCACAGGCCAACTCATGCTCATGAAGCACTAATGCAAGGCACCCCCTGGACAGTTAGATGAGGAAATACAGCTGGGAGCAGACAAAGCCACCAGAACTATTTACTTCGAGGCATAGCACACCTCTTGAGCTACAGGCTAAGCACCTCTATATGTGAGGGTCAAGCACAAACCTTAAAGACACCATTTCCTTTTGATGCGCATTTGTTTTTCAGGGTTTCTTTTTCCTCTAACACCCATTGATTCACTGCCAGTCCCTTCCCCAGCTCCTCCAGCTTCACAGCACAAGGAACCGATCACCAAACAGGGCCCAAGTTAAGTCTGAGAATCAAGCTGACAGTAAAGCCACATGCACCTGAAGGAAAGGCTGTAGAAACCTCCCCCCCCGCCAAATCCCCCACCCCAAACCCAACCCCCGCCATGTGGATATTAAAATCTAAGTAAAACTTCTAACACAAAGTGAATGAATTACCAATGAATCACCCTGTGTACAAAGAATAGGCACATAACCTTCCTCATGCCTCTCTGTCTTTTCATTTGTCAAATGAAAGACATGAGGCAGGGGAGGAGGGCACAAAGATATCAAGTAAATAATCTAACATATGATTTCCAGAGCAAAGAGATGGCTGAGATTCTGCACAGACATTCTTGTGATATGCCTGGCTAATCACAACAATTTTGTGTTAAATTCTCCTTCGATTTTGAAGCTGCAGGGTCTGAAATTTTGGATAGACAAATCTTTGCAAGACAACACTAGGAGCAACCCATCGGTGGGAGAAACTGCTGATTGACACCCAGATCCAAGGGAAGCCAAATACAAGAAGGAGTTAAGTATAAATGAAGGACAATCTCTGTAGTCTCTGCTGAGGACAAATATATAACTTCTCTACACCTAGCCTGAGAGATATTAATTTTAGAATACAAGACTACTGTAGGATAAGACAAGAATCTTGTAACCCAAGATTAATTCTACTTAGCTGGGAAGTCAATGAGATTACTCCAAGTGAAACATGCACCAAATGCCTGCTATACTGAGCTTTTAGTGCACCAAGCTAATTTAGTGCTTTCCTAGTCACCACAACCAAATAAATCAAATTTATAACTAGCACTGAAGAAAATGAGAAATGTTGTAACTTATTCCACGGAAAAATGGTTCCAGATATCACTGCAGATATGGAAACAGTAACTAACACATACTAACTACATTGTCATCCTTTACCGACACAGCCTTTTGCATCTCATCCATATTTAGAGATATATAACCTCCTAGCTGGACTTCCTGCAGAACTGCAAGAAACAGATGATGATTTTACCAAATGGTAAGGTGTCATTTTCACTATGGAAAATTAGAGAAAAACACATGTAGTGCATATGATAGCTTACATAAAGAATATTTTTCTTTAATGAGGCTATGTTTACATTTTAAATGCATTCAATCAATTCATGCTAAATGCCTGAGTTAAAAAAGCTGCAAGTTTTAAATACCTAGAACTGATCACTGTTGAAGTATTCTGTAAGACATTACTACCATCCTGTTTGTACATCAAATAAATCAAAAGAAGGAAAGGAAATGAAAGTTCATGTAATATACAAGTTAAAACATTAAAGGGTCTCTTAAAATTACCACCAAAATATAATACTTACATCCAGCCTTTCACAAGCAGATTTGCAAAGGACATCTGTGAATCTCTTGCACATAATGAATATGGAGAATTCCCAATATTCCCATTCATAAAAATGAACCTGTGACCATCTGTTGAATAACACTGCCATGGTCATTATACAGTGCTTGGCATAATTATTTGGTTTAATGAAGTTATTTTTATTGCCAAAATCTTTAAGTAAACTATCAATCCATTTTCATCCAAAGAACTCAAAATAAAATAAAAAGATGATAATTAAGAAAACATAAACTCTGAAGATAGATGGCAAAAGAAAAACACCATGAAATTAACAGTGAACTCAGTGAACTTCTAATTCCAAGAGTTGTTTGTTTTTTTTTTTTTAATAAAGAGGTGACAAGAGCAAGGTTCCTTTTTTTTTTTCAGGGAGTTTCTATCCCTACTGGAGTATGGCAGTATTTTGGAGGTTTCATGAATGCCATTATATGCTCTTAATAACAATAATGTCATGTTTAGTTGATCTTAACACAGGAAAGGCTTCTTCACCCATGTAACAAAATGGTTAACTGTCTTCATTAGAAACTCATAAAGCCATCTTTCAAGTAAGAATAAAAGGAAACAATATAAACCAAACGATAACTGGAGATGGGGGCAAAATACCTCCCCAAAAGAGCACCAGAAGCAAAATGTCAACCTCTGTGCTCTGATTTTACCGCTGCTCATCAATTTTTTTTTTGTTATTTTTCTTTCCCACATCTTTTCAACTCAGAATGAAAAAATGCAGCACACAGATAAACCATTAATGCAGAAAACCACTTTCATTTGAGCTTAAATGCGTGACATGCTGAGAATGTTAAAAATTAAGTTATTAACAACAAAGACATGTAACACTTGGTTGCATTAAGCAATATCTTCCCAGATTTCTACTTGTTCCATAAACGTCAAGTCTACATTCTGAAACTCATATCATGAAACATAGCCTTTGAAATTTCACACATTTCAGATCAGAAATGTAAAGCTATGGAATTCTTCCATTCTGCCATGTGAAAATACAAGCTATGACAGACTGAGCAAAGTCTCTCGCACAAAATAAATAACAACTCCACATCATGGTTATGGATCCCAAATTGACAAAGATGGAACAGGTTTATGGTTTATCACTGATACACTTAACACCACTATAAAATTCAGTCTTTGTCCTCTCTCTCACCCTCATTTTGTTAATAAAATAAGAGCCTTTAAGTCCCACGTCTGTTAAATTAAAATTTCTCAGTGGCAACCTGTTTCACAGGCAGACAGAGCAGTTAAACTAAAACAGTAAGCACCACAAATCACAAAGAGTAAACCCATTATTGTTTCCTGGATGCCACTAATTCTTATATTAAACATAAACAAAGTACTCAGTTATAAGCATGCAAACATAAGATTAAAACACAATAAAGATGTCCTATGAAAACAACTACAAGGTACAAAGTGCCATTTCCAAAGCAAATTAATTTACTTCCAACCAGACCATACACTAAACATGTCGGTATGGTGCCAAGTGTACACAATTATCATCTGGAGATGAAGAGCAGTGTCAGAATCAGCAGGATGGAAGTTTGGAGACCTGGGGTTTATTTTCAAACAAATGCTAATACCTCCTCAAATAAGCATCTATTCTTGTCCCGTGCTATCCTCTTTCCTTGTGATATTTACATCTGTATTTGGAAGAAAAAGAATGTCTCGCTGTGTATTTGTTCTTTAGCTCTCAGTAGGGCTCAGGGTCTTTCTGTAGGACTACAGTACACATTAACACTGAACATTTACCTGTGTACCAACAAACTCTGAAGTGCTTGGACCTTTGTGGGGCAGAGACACAGAGATTTGTGTGTTCATATGTGTGTCTCTACACCTGCAAGCCAGCACTACTTTCTACGGGATTGCAATAATGCAGCCACAGCTACAGTTGCTGCAGATCACAATGGACTGCAAAGCAAATGTTTTTGGTGCTTTCCCAAGCACAGAACCAAGGGCAAAAAACACGTGATGCGTTCAATGTCTGTTTTGACTTGCATGTGAATGGGAATGATGATGGCATATGCATCAACTCAGTGAAAGCTTTTTTACAGAGAGAAGAATTGGGATTTTTTTAATGGTTTGTGTAGTATTAAATTAATAACATCTATCAGCTGAAAAGTGTTTTATGGGGAATCTGTTCTTTGGCACAACAAAGCACATATAGGTAAGTAAACAGTTTGTAGAAAGCAGCTTAAAAACAAATTAAAATAAAGAGAGCAACATCAATACAAAATCTTAAAACTGTAATCAACATTTTCCATGAGGTTAAATTTTCAAACACACTCTGCACAGGGGCCAAAGCATACAGCAGGGGCTTCATGTCTAGACTTCCCAGGCAAAAAAGTCTTCTCACATTACCCCTCAGAGAATTTACATTGCACCAGCATAAGCAGTGTAATGTCTTTCTGCCTGACATCCTGTTTGAGCCTGGGTACTCCTGCTTGCCCACACATCCTGAGCACACAGCCTTCTGGGGACCTACCCAACAGCTCCTGGAACACCATTTGTAGATAACTGCTTCTCAACATTTTGTAGGAGGCTTCCTAGAGCTCTGAAGAGTTGTGAGCTGTTCCAAATCCTGTCTTTTCCTGAAAAGGCCAACATTTTCTAGGACGCGCTTCAAAATCAAGACATGATTCATTGTCACCTGGATATAATTTCATGTTACAAACTATTCAAATCAAAAGCTGTTCTTTTCACATGGCCCAAAAGAAGATACTCACACAGATATTCACTGCCACTATAAGGAAAAATCAGGTAACACCACTGGAAAAGCTTAACTGGGACTCTAATCTCTAGTGATTATATTTTCATTAATACAATAACAATGACCAATCCATCTGAAATAGTTCCCCAGGCTACTTAAGGGACAAGCTACTTAATGAATCAGACAAAGCAAGGCTTAGAACTAGGCTGCTGTCTTCAGCTTGACTATCTGAGACTTGGAAAAAGCAACTGCATCTCTACAGAACAGAAGAAAGAGAACACTTTCAACCCATATTTGGGAAGAAGATTCCACTATGTAGCAGTGGTAGGTTTAAACAAAGGTAATGCTCATGCCAGGACATACTTTAAGTGAGGGGTACTGTCCTACACTGAGGCAGAGGGGCAACTATGCTTCAGCACAGTAGTTCTGAAGTTGCTTTAAAATTCTTTAGTTATTTCTCAGACTAAGAAATTCTGTAAAATACATTTATTAAAACAGAAAAGGTGCAGGAGCGCCATAAAAAGCATGCTGTGCAAACAGCCCCAGAGGAGAGACAAGCAGAACGCTCCAGCAACTGGGAGCTAGTTACTAAAAAGCAGTACAAAAAGAAAGCAGGGATTGTGTGGATTCCTGTCCCTTTCTTCCCATCACAGGTAAGGGCTGAGGACCAGGGGCATGACCCAGAAGAGAGTCTCATAAACATTGTCTTGCGTCTTACCAAAGCACTGTGTTGAGCAGCTGGTACATGCTGCCCATGCATAGGGACCTTTAGAGGGACATACCGTGCAGCCAGCCTTCGGGCAATGCATGTACTCCCTGAACAGCTTCTGCTGGAACTCTTGCTCTCCCAGCTTCTTTTCCCCTTTATGCAGTCTCCCTGCCATAGTTTCTCTGTCCTCTTCCCTAGACTTGTCTTGGCAATCAGAAAATCAGTTTAGCTTATCCTCTTCGAACTTCCATTCTCCTGAATGCATTTTGTAAACTCCAGTGTCCCTTCCCATGTCTCTCTAGAAGTCAAAAAGCAACATGTTTTCCTTCTTTTCCATTTGTTGTCAGGAAAATTTGTCAAGAATCATCACTTATGTTGCCAGACATCTGATCAAATGCTTCAGCTAGGGAACCAGAATTCTCCAACTGTGGCCTTGGTACATTTGTGGCATCTGAAATGAAACATAGGAAGATGGTTAACAGAGACAATGAGCAAGTGCAGCAAACTCTCTATAACGAGGAATTCAGTACAAAAAATATCTCTCAGTTCACAGTGGATTTTCAGAGCCTTTCAGGAAGACACCCTGCACTTAAATTCTAAGTGATTAGGACAGAATCATCATAATGATCTCCTCTGTCACCTTTGCTTCTTTGGGGTGAGGAAAGGAAAGCAGGGCAGGCAAATATATCAGGCTTATATTAGAGCATGTGTAGGAGCAGTTGCTCAGATGAGTCAAAGGAGAGACACCACAGACAGACTCATACGGGATTACTTTCTATGGACAGCAAAATGCTTCAAGATAACCTGCATCTGGCTGCAGTCAAGGAAAGAAGTCCTAACAGAATGAGTGTGGAGGGAGCAAGACTGGTGAGTTTGCTCTTGTTCTTCTCTCAAAGAAAGGTAAGCAGTGTGAGCTGAAGACAGGAAAGCAAATTCACACCAGCATCATGGGAGATCAGGATTCTACCTTCAGTGCCAACCTAGGCACTTGGACACCTGTGTCCAAAAAAAAAGAAACAAACAAAGAAATCTTGATAAACTAGTTCTATAGATTCGGGTAAATCAGGGCCAAATTACAGCGTTAACCATCCTGCTCTGAAATTTAGTCTCTTGTAGGTTGGTTTCTAATAAGAATTACAGTTGTGGTAGAAACGTCAACCTGAAATGTTATTTGGAGCTGTACAGGTCTAATATCCTACAATTCAGAAGCAACACATGAGCTAAACCATAACCTCCCCACTTCTCGGGGTGTGGCAGCATCCACTGGAAAAAAAAAAAAGGGGGTGGAGTAGTTGCCAATTCTATTATAAGAACAAATCCTACAAATGGGTGCCTTCCTTCTCTTTAAAAAACTTCACCTACCCACTTTATGAATTAAATAGTGGCACATATATGAACCCAGCCACCAAGCATGCAGACAAAGCCCAAAGTTAAGAAAAACAAAACAAACCATGGCAGTGACATACCTTGAGTTGATTCCCTTATTTCCTGAGCTTCTCTCCTCCCAAACCCACTTGGCTGCTGTCTCTGGAGTTTCTGTCTCTACAAAGAGATCTGGATGCCCAGCACAGTCTCAGACATGTCCTGGTTCTGTATTCAGATCCTGAGTCTGAATGGAGTATCCTTCTCTTCTCCCAACAGAAATTTTATGGGTACCCTTCTTGGTGCTGATTCCAAAGTGCCAAAAGTGAGGCAGGATTTTCTTCCATGTCTGGGAGGTCTACTATCATCCCAGATACCATTATAGCGCATCTTCAAGTTCTTTCTCCTCTCTTGGTACTGCCCCAGGGAACACCTGGTACACTGACGGGCAAGGTGCTCTTACACTTGGCTATCAGAGTCCAATAGACACTAACACCACCTCAATGTCCTGGATATTCACACATTCTCAGTGTTACCTACGTGAGGCCAGTTTGCAGGTATGATCGCTTCTTCTGAGAAATGTTCCAAGAACATCTTGATAGATACAGATAAATCTGTATACAGTGAAGACTTCCAAAAAAAGTGTCACCTCAAGTCAATGGAACAGAAACTGGACCAGACAGAAGCATGTAGATACTATGCCATGACTTGATGTCCATACTGGAGTTAGCTTTGTCCAGAGCAAGAATAATGCACACAGTAGTGTGACCATGTACCACTGCTAGCAGATGCAGGTGTAGTTCAGCACTTTCCCAGGAAGAGGTCCTTACATGGGTCTGCATGCCAAAACTCTCGAGTGTCAAAATGAGGCAAATCAGTATGGAACTGATCAGTACTGATAGGAAATCAGCGTGTGACAGCGTGCCATAAGCCTTCTTTTCAAAGGTACAAGAGCAGCAACAGCTGGGCACACATGCCCAAGCACTTCCAACAGCAAAAAGGAAACAGAAATCTGTAAAATCTGCCATCAGAAAGCCAAGCATAAAAGGCAGCTCTACACCATAGGCTCTTTTGTCTAAACCCTCATGAACAGGAACTGGTTTGTGGGACATTACACTCAGAGCAAAGTGTAAGCATTATACAAGAGCAAAAATGAAACTCCCTCAGAAACCAAAGAGAAGCACAAGACACACTCAGCAGTGAAACACTCAAAATCTCTTTCCCAGCAAGGACACCATGGAAGGTGGTGAAGCTAGCAAGTTTCCAGACCAAAATGGCAGCCCAGCCTCTGAAAGGTGAGGACCAAGGTCTGACCTGTAACACAGACCTTATGAAAATCCACTGCAACTGCAAACCTCCTTAGTCCCCAAATCCAAATCCAAAGTACCCCAAATTCACTGCTACCTGAGAGAAATCAAAACCAAGAGCCAGACAGGGCTCAAAAACGCCCTTTTCTCCATGCTCCTTGCAGAGCTCAAGAAATGCAGCATTGTGACTAATTTGATTCATGAGAACATCCTGAAATGCAGGCTGTTACAAGCCAAACACGAGATTGCTCTTTGCAATCTAAACCCAGGAATATATCTAGAATTCATTAGAAAACAAATCATATGTAAATCCAGCACATAATAATTTAAAGAGAATTACATATGAGTAGAGTGGTTAATAAGTAGATAAACAGTAGAGAAAATCTTCTAATTCTAGCTCAGATCTTCAAGCAGAACTGGACATTATCAACCTCCCTCTCACTTTATTTTTAGTGGTTACAAACCAAATATGCACAAGATCAGAGTAATGTGAAGAACCCACTGGTTTTAAATAAATTGAGTAGGAAACTGAAAACTATCTTGTAGGTTTTCATTCTGTAAAGACTGTTTTGCAGTAGATAAAAGGCAATAGCTAAGGAAGACCCCATTACAATATATTATATACAGTATATACATGTTTATATATTACAAGCACTTCCTGAGAGTAGGATGATGGCTTATCCTCTGTTACTTCAGCATGGAATCAGTAAGTTTGTATCAATTTGAAGAGTGTTGCATAGCGTGTCTAAAAGCTTCTTCAGTATTCAAAGTATTACAGGTTCTTTGTATGAATTTTAGGTACTATGCATCCATAAAAGCAATTGAAAGATTGGAAAGTGAAAGAATAAATTTCCAACAGCAATTTTACAAATAAAATCGCTGTTAAGGTTTATTCACCTCTGCTACAGTAACAAATCAAACCTGCAATGTGTATATATGGCAGTAGCCAACACCTGAAACTTTAAGAGAAAACAATGCAAAAATCTACTATTCCATCATACAAATGTCCATTTATCTCAACCTGTGCACAGAGAAAACATTTTGCTGGTATCTGTAATGCTGCTCTCATACTCTGAACTACAGGATCTAATTACCATCAACTTAATTAAAACTAATTTCTTTTTATCGATTACTTAACTTTCTGATGTTGCTTTAACCCTACTGCCTTAGGGAATGTTTTCAAAGATTCACATCAGTGTTATGACTTTTTATATTAATTAAGCTATTCTGATTAATTTGCCCTTTTAAAATTATTTTCAATGCTATATATCTGGTAAGTGACAAATGGTAGAGTTTAAACAATTAAGGAAGTTCAAACATTTGTGGCTTTGCTCTTTTTTTCCCCTTCTTTCCCCTTCACCTTTCCCTTCACCTGCTCCCTCCACCCCTAGGGAAGTGCAGAGATCACAAAAGATCTGTATAGGAGAGTTTCCAAGAAGTGTGTGTTTTTCATATCTTAATGGTTAGTGAGCTGCTTTGTGCCCACTGCTCAATTTTCCTGAACAAACACATATAAGACCTCAATCTAATAATCCTTTTCAGTCCTTAAAGCCTCTAAATACAACATAACCTTGTGTGAATGATAAACATCTATTAATTTTACTGGATTTAAACCCAGCCTGCATGAAAAACTAAAGCGTTTAGAGGGGATGTGGACAGGCTTTGCTTAACTTAAGCCCAAACCAAGAACTGAGCAATAAGCTCATATGTAATAGATATACTCATATATAATAGAAATACTAGATCTCCATTAACCATAACTCGGAGAGCAGTGGTGAGAAAAATTACAACATCATCTCATTATCCTGACACTTTAGAAAAGTCACATCTCAAAATGGAGAAGAGGTAATGATAATTTTTTTTTAATTCTAGTTTTTTAGTTTTTCATTTTTCTGGCTGTAAGCTGAATTAATTTGGCAATGTTGGAAAATAATTTTCACATTATCATGCTTTCAGCTAATAGCTGACTTTGAATAAACAGCTGCTTTTGCAAGCTTTAATACTTATCATGGAACCTAAATCATCCAAATCATAAGTTTTTTTAATAAAAATAACCCTACCCTACTTTTATACCCTGTAGTAGCAAATACAGCATGAAAAAAATTATTTAACAGATCATGAAGAAAAACTGAACAAGCATACCTAGATTCCTACCTATCTGCAGCACTTTTCAAATTTTTTTTAAAATTTATTTTTAACCTCACATAAAATTTTCAACACGAATGCTTACGTAGGAAAAGCAGGGGTGTGATAATATAAAGAATTCTGCTTACTTGAAATGCACTTAAAACCCCTTTAAACTCACAACACATAGGACTGCACCCTTGCTAAAAACACAGCAAAACCCCCAGCAAAACACCACTAAACATAGCACTAAAAATCCTCGGAAGACTCTTTAAATTCTGCTGACATCCCATTCACATAGGAATGGCAGAGATGCTAAAGGGAAGCCAATTGATGATCAATCAATACAAGCTTACCTGTTTAAGTGCTTTCTTGGTGTGCTGCTGGAAGGAAGATACTAGCTTGCTTTGCACCGGTGCATTAGTAAGGCTTGAATCACGATTGGAAGACATTTCCTCAGATGTCTGCTTTGGGCAAACTTTACAAAAAGAAACAAAAAATCAGAATACTGTTATGGGGGTTAGCTTCCCTGTTTCTTAGAGAGTCATAAGGGTGGAAAAATAAACCAATACAAGCAAATTCCTCAAACCCAAAAGCTTGCTGCAAAAAATTCAGCTGATCATGAGGTACACATGAGCTGAAAATCCAGCCATATTCTAAGTAAATGCATTGCTTCAGAAGTATTTGTACCTCATCATACCCTTTCTATGCAGTTCAGGAGGCCTTGCATATTTTGCCTTTCAGGTCCTGAAAGGTAACTGGAATAGTTTAACAACAGATTTCACATAGAAGCTAGATAAAAACTATCTTCCTCACCAACACATTTTAATGGATTACAAGGTATCTAAATGAGCATTTATACGAGAGACACTGATGACCCCTGAATCTAGAAAGATTCATATATATGTAACTTCACAGCAGATTGTAATGCCTTCTTAGGAGCCAGACTCACCTATTTTACAAGCACTTCTTGGTAAAGCAAAGAACACACACTTTCCTGTTTAATGGGTAGACTGGAATATCCTGCAAAGATGAATTCTGGTTTCTCAGGTAATACAAAAAATGCTGCTATACTTGTCAGCCTTCTAAATAATACATGCTTTAATGAACAAATACTACAGCACTTGCATTAAACAGCCTCTTGAATAAATGTGTGAGATACAAAAAAGTCTCCTGGTTAAATGATTAATTTTTGTTTTTTAATATGATTAATTTTTGTTTTTTAAGAAACAGCTTTATTAAACAGATATGAAGCTGTGAGAATAGCTGGAGAATCCTATTAGTCTTGATGGTCAGGAAACTCAACTAGAAGGGCTGTAGAAACTTTTCCACTCTTAATGCCTTGCATTACTATTACTCTCACTAGTATCTTAAGGCTGCCCAGCAAAACCAGCATTAGCATGGATCCAGAAATGGAGCAGCTTTTCTCCCATTCTCCTCTGCTGAGTCAGTTCAAGTCTGCCTTCCAGCAGTGCTCAAAGCTGGTTTGCATGTTAACATACCTTCTTTATAATGTTTTGCAGCAGTAAATGCTTTTCCAAGATTTGCCATACTTTGCACACAACCAGAATAGTCTGAAGACACTCAAAGCAGCTGCACAGACATGTGCCAGAAATAATGCAGCCCAGTATTCACCTATTTTCTCCTCCCATCCTTCAGTGGGATGAGCAGACACCTGAAGTAGCTTTCTAAGTCCCCTGCCTTAGCAAAATTTCATAGAAGAAATTTTTTTTGTTTTTTGATTTGTGTTTGTAAGAAAAAAAGACACAGGCAATTTAGTTATCAATAATTAATGGCCATCATAAGATGCATGTGATATTCTACCTTTTTTTCACACTGAAAGAAAAAATATTTAATACTTACTTCAGTAACAGAGAATAAACTCTATGGCACTGCTGTTATGCCAAGATAATTGTCAGATTAAAATCTTTCATTACCAGGTAAGAGAAATGCTGTTTTGTCACAAGATTTATAACTGATTTTTGTCTTTTTCTTTCCTTACACTTGAAGGATTTGTCAAAATATACAAAGAAGTTGCAACACAAAACAAGTTTTGAGTTTACAGAATCACCTGGTTTGGATCAATCTTTTCCACATGATGAGAAATGCTCACTATCAAATAAGACAATGTAAAGGAGCAGCAAACAATGGCTGGTTTATATAATCCAAATCACTGCAATACCTAAGCTCCTGAGACAAAGAACATCTACACCGAAATAAAAGCCTGACATTTCAAATTGCCAGATTTTGTCTTCTCCTTCAAAGAAACTTGTTTTTAACTGTGTTCTGGAAAATTTTGAGAGTCAAAAAATTGAAGAAAAAAATCCAGAAATAGTATGTGCACACAAACCCTGAAGTTAACGAGTAGAGAACAGAACACATTTAAAAATCCCTGAAGAATGGAAACTGTTAAACTTAAGTTTCCCTGCCAAAAGAGGACAGATACAACATGACCTGTCATGATAAACCTACTCCTGTCCCCCAGAATGACTGCAACTCCTATTACATTCTTGTTCAAATGGGAAATTCTGATTTTCATTACGGTGATATAGGATATTATCCAAGAGTCTCCCCTATTTATTTTGGTGATAAAGTTCATCCTGAAGAGGTTTGACAACACTATCTGATGATGCTCAACACTACAGCCATTAATGTCAAAGTCATGATACAGAAGGAATAAAAATAAGCATAGCTCTATATTAATTTTGTACTTTCATTCATTTCTCTTTTAACAATAAACGTGAAGTTGTGACAGGATTTATAAGAGGCCATACTTCTTATTTCTATCATTACTTCAATTTTGCATAAAACTATTATCAGTGTATTGGTTTATTTTGCTTCTCTTCCTTTGAATCTTTTACAACAAAGTTAAACCAAGGAACAGTGACTGTTGTAGTGGCTGAAACAACTGGAACTGAAACCCACTGAAACAATAAATAGCTTTCCATCACTGTAATCTCTCCTACAGATACAGAAGGAACACCTCATTTCAGGCTGATTCTTTAGCACAACTCAAACCTAGTTTGTTCAGAGTTTTGAAAAAAACCCCAACTTTTTCCTGTAGTCCATGATTAAAGACAGATACATGAGGTTGAAATCTGCTGCTTAAAATATTTAAAATGAGACTTTGATTAGAGAAAGTCAACCTAATTTATTTAGAACAAATGATACTTACTTCCTAAAACTTATTTTGTACATTATATCTTTCTTCATATACCTTGTAGCTTAAAATAGTAAGATAGTAGGAAACTATTTTAAACATTACTTTTTTTATGTTTTAATTACATTTCCATTTCCATTTAAAACCAGCTTGATACAAAACATGGCTCTGAATCTAACCTTCTAGTAAATAAGACATGTCATTGCCTATTTTTCAAACGTAGAAGATACAAGCATTAAAAATCTAAATACATTGTGTTAAATTATACAGTTGATTAATAACTTACACAGTCTACTCACTTTATTAGCAAAAAAATAATACTAAAATTGACATACAGACTTTATTTAGAGGATAATCAAGATATTGTTTAAAAACAATATGAATTGTCTTTTCTGTAGGAAATTAAATACAAATATGAGACAATGAATAAATTTAATCTTTAAAAAATGTTCTGCTACTTAGTAATTTAAATCAATCTGGGCTAAAATATGACTATGTTAAAATGCCTGTGACCACATAAAATTGTCATTATTTATTTCTTAATTTCTATGGATAAAGTCCAACTGCTTTTCTCTGAATGGGTCAGACTTAAGGAAAGGGAAAAATATGACACAAAGATATATAAGTGAAGTCAACATTGAAGATCCTAGTGAAAAAAACAATGCCTTAAGTACAGAGCAGGCATTTCTGCTACAGAAACCAAAGATCACAGGAAAAGAAAAACAAATTCAAAGTGTTCTTTGTACATATACACAGCTTTGGAAAGCTGCAACTACTTTTTCCTTAAGCGCTGAAGATCCATGAATATTATCAGATCCATGTTCACTTGGAAAGCTATATCAGAAAAGAATGCTAAAAATAAACTGGATGCTGGGGAGGAAAAAAAAAAACCTGAGAGAATGTGACAGATAAAGGGAAAATATTTGGGTAGCAAATAAAGAGGATTCACCATTATTGCTACAGTAGAAAAAGGAAAGAAGAGCGGTTTTAAGCCTACAGGAGGCATTTCCATTTAGTGGAGAATAATTAGGCTCCATTCTTTAAATCAGCTTCCTCAAGGGCCAGGACTGAGTGAAGGAATAAAGAAAAAGCAACTATTAAGCTGTAAACTGTTAGGTTATGAGCTGGAAGAGCAGCTGGGTTTCTGAAGATAAGACCTCCTTAGTGAGTGTTCAGAGACTGTTAATATGAATGACAGAATTAGAATTACTTAGCAAAAAGAGTACGTTAAAAATGTTTTTGCCAAACTCCATTTAAAAGAACTTCCTCTCTTCCATTTTTCCACAATTAGTTTTGTTAATTATTACAGAAGTCTATAATTTATAAAAATCAGCAATGCTGTCTTTGAATTTCAAATTTTACAGGCTATCTTTGTTATTTTTTTTTACCTTTTACCTTCCCCACTCAAGAAATGACACCTATGTAAAATATATTAGAAGACATGTTTCTTCAAAGAAACAATTTTTTGAGAAATACAACTAAAAGTTATTCTGTCTCCTTGCCACTGAAAGTTATTAGGAGTAACTGTAAACAGATGTATGTAACTGGATGGACAGAGAAATTCCTGTCCAGTAAAGGGCTTATTTTCCCAAAATCAACGGCACAACTAATTTTGATTTCAGTCAGATCATACTGATTTAAAATTAAACCAGCAAAATCAACAGCTGCTCACTTCCCTCTCTGTTAAAGTAACCACAGCAGATGAGGATTGTTTACTAATGACCACATTACAAAACACAAATTAATATTATTACCATATGCTAAAGACTAGAGTCTACCTCAAGCATAAAATGTATGCACACGCTCTGGAGATACGAAACTTCAGAGAGAACTCCCTCAGGAGAACATACACATGAAATCTCTCTCTAAAATATCCATAAAATTCAGTATTTTCTTTGGGTGACACAGATCTATACTTGTATTGACAGAAATGGTTACACTTTGCCAACACAGATGTATCGAGTAATTCACCTCCGTCACTCTTTGATCTCCAGAGCCCGACTTGCCAAAACTGAACAATTCAGAACTCGGCTGTTGCCATCAGCTCTTGAAAATGAAAACCAGTTTGGGAGTTAGTTAATTGTATGAGTTTGCCAAAGCAAGCAAAAACAGATGTATACATCAAGGGTACTACAGTGACTGCAATAGTCTTTCTGAAAACCAATACTAGTACTGTGAATTAATAAATGGTATTGAATAGTATTTTTTGGAAAAAGACATCAAATACCAAATCAGCTTTGTAACTTGCACTGAATCCCATTATATTCACAGCATGCTTTTGAGCCCAAACATTTCACAAAGCTTAGAAAACTGTGAATCCTTATTCCAAAGCAAGTCAACATTTTCCACTAAAAATATACTGCCTGTCATCACTAAGCCACCGATTTCTTAGACCTCATTAACTACTGTACAGAAAAAAAAAGCAGATGAGAAACATCCTCAAGCTCCACACTATCTTCTCTTATTCTTATGACTCCCTTCAAGTGGTAGTGAAACAAAAGAAGTTAAGCTCAATCCTGGGTACCAGATTTTTATTTTATAGTTGCAAGGAGATGAAACAAAAAACCACAAAAAAATCTAAAGCAAAGTGAAAATCTATCTCTTGCTGATGCATCACCCAAAACTCTTATGTTCAAGCTGCTACTCCATTGCTGCTCTTCTGCTTTTAGAAGAGTCTGTCTCACATCCAGATGTTGCCACGTGTCACAAACATTTTCAGTAGAATCATCCAATATTATTCCCAAGAGACAAGATGCTAATAGTAACAGGTTTCACTGAATTGCCAGTAATACCATTCCTGAAAAAGAACTGAATATCCAAATGTGGACTCAGGTTTCAAACAGTGGAGAATGTACATTCCTTGCTACAGAGTTATCCTAGGGTTTCCTAGTCCGAAAAGCACAAGGTGTGCAAAAACACAGTAGCTGGCAAAGCAAAATTTCAGGATTCAGCATGAACCTGATCCTCTGCTGTCCATCATTTTGTCAACTACCTCTAGGAAAACTGCCTAAGGAATTAACTGCCATTTCAT
Organism: Corvus moneduloides; assembly: GCF_009650955.1. Classification (NCBI taxonomy): domain Eukaryota; kingdom Metazoa; phylum Chordata; class Aves; order Passeriformes; family Corvidae; genus Corvus; species Corvus moneduloides. The sequence continues at coordinate 119,117,902 of NC_045476.1, read as the reverse complement.
GTTCATAGTTGAAAAACATACACTTCTAGGAAGTGCTGAAAAGTGTCTCAAGAGGAGACATAGGTTGCTCATATTTGGGCACACATCAGAAGCCCTGTTTGGGCTGAGGTGGGGAGGGAAGTCACGCTGTAGCAGGAGCTGCTGTCTCCTCCACACTGACATCATCGTGCATTCCATTGGCTCGCACGAAGACAATTTTTAATCAACTGCGCTCCATGGCTGATGGATTAGCCCTGGCTTCAGAAACCCTAGGGACAAATGCTTTTTGAGAACTGAACCTCCTATTGATGGGCAAAAGGATATTATAGCCATCATTTTCCCAGGCAGCAGTAATTGGGATTTTAATTCTTTTACCCACAGCATCTTTACATGCTATCCCTGTATTTGAGGGAAATGGAATTTTAGAGATATGAGACTGCTACAGAGCTTCTATTAGAAATCTCATTCCAAACAAAATCAACTGTAGCGTAAAGAGTTTCTTTAACATATGCCTTTGGAGAAGGTGGGGAAAGAAAGATTCTCCACAGCATCTGCAAAATCCTGAGCTGTGACCATTCCACTTGTCCACTTAGCAATACTGATGTGATGTAACAGCTTTTGCCAAGTCATCTGTTTATAATGGTTAGGAATTTTTATATTATTATGCTAATAAAATTGTTCAGTAGCCCGCATTTATACTGCAAAAAATGTACCTGCTGAGGAATGATGTGATTCTTCTCTGTCTGAGTGTTAGCTGGTACTTTTTATTCCAAAAGACTATGGTCTAAAAGCCCACAAATGGGCTGAGGCTGTTGCTTGCAGTTTCATCCTTTTGCTTCCAGCTACATTTAAAGAGGCATTTTTTGAACTCTTGCTAAACAATTTCTGATCACTCTGTCAGAACTGGGGCTTCTGGACTTTATCACAGTGGAAAAGAGCAAATAAAAATGCAAACAATCGGGCAATTAAGAATTCAATGTGCAAGCAATGCCCATCCTCCTATGTATCACACATATTCTAAAACACAAGTCAGAGAATTTCATAAAGTGTTTTTTGCACTTAATTAAATGTTACCTTCTTGTCACAGAATAGTTTCCCAGAAAGAAAAAAACCCAGCTTTAGTGTGAAAAGTGTAATTGGTCTCTTAGACCAAGTATTTTCTATAGAAATAACTTTTCTCAAATATTTACAAACCAATCAAGTCACCACCTCACCTTTCATAAACTAATGAGACCATCCCTATTAAATCTCCCAGAACAAAGGAGGCATTTGTTCACTCAGGACTTCTTACATGTCTTTCCTAAATCCTTTCCTGTTTACCTTAATTCTTTCTTACAGCTATAATGAATGCAATATGCTGGTAATAATTTAACTAGTGCTATACTCAAAGGAAAATCTGTGCCTATATTCTTTCATCAGTGCTATCAGAATTATAGTTCAAGAACTGCATTGGACTAATTAGCAAAAGCATCTCATACATGTTCAATTTATTTTCTGTTGTGATCCTTAAATGCTTTTCAGATACACTGATTTATTGAATATATGTTTCTACTGCATAAACATGACCTTTTTTCCTTGCTTGAAAGTCTAAAAAAAATTCATGCTGTTCGACTGCAATATTTACAAGGCAATCAAGAGAAGTCTCAAAATTATTTATTACCAATAAATTTAAGCTAGAATGATTTTATAGTTTTCAAAAAGTATTGACATTAAAAAAAATATTGAATGAAGAGTGGTTAAGGCACTCTCCAGAGCAAAATGCCTACTGTGGATGGTGATTCCTATGCCTTTGCAGATTAAATAATTTGCAGTTTCAATCCACTAAAAACTGGCTGTATTTCTTGGGCACGGTCCTATTTTTAAGCCAAGCCTTCTACACTGTAAATGAAATTAGAATTCTAAGCGTATATAAATGACATCTTTAACAACAAAACTTGTAGTCTCAAGAAAAGCTATTATCAGACATGTTTGACAAAATTATGTTCTGTATTAGCTGACTGATATGCTATTCATGAAATATATGCTGCCTTCAATTCTCAATTGATCACATCCAGCACTGGCAATAGAGACTCACTACTGCCCTCCTATTTACTTCTTCTAAATATATCTATTGATATCCATTGCATGAAAAAAAAAATTAAAATGCCTTGTTTTCAAAATGTTAAATATATTGCTCTGTTTCAAGATTTGGTAAAGATGACAAATGAAGGAAAGTTCTCAGCTTTAAAACCAATCTAGGTGTAATTTAATGCTCTATTCCAAATAAAATGTTACATTTTTGCAGCTTCTCTTTTATGCCATCACAAGTGCTATAATTATTTTTATTACTGTGAACAGTGAAAACAGTACATAGCCTGCTCCCAGTCAAAACCCAGCAATTTTCTACTTCTGGAATTATGACATCCCATTTACATTCTGTAACATCCTATTTACATCCTAACACTCCTAAATAATTGCCCATTTTTTTGTCATGATTTTTGTTTATAACAAGTCACATCAACTTTTGCTTTGTATTTGTAACTGTATTTACACTGCTTTTTACTGCTCTATTCTTCCTGCAATTTGAGGCATTGTGCATCAACAAATTTTCTGAGTATCAAACAGGAATTGTCAAAGAACTACAAGCATGTACGGTCACTTACACATGTAGCATACACCACATAAGCATCAAACCACTGCACATGCAGAGTCTGTTAATTTGTAGACAAAACATAACAAAGAAAATGAAGAAACAGAGACATTTAATAACTCTTGACTTTTGTTTCCACAGAGCTTCAAAACTTCAGTCCTAGACAAACCCACAACAACGCGTCTTGGATAGTTCCGCTACTCCTATCACCAAACACTTAATGATTTTTCAATGCTGCTGGAGAGCAATACTGAAATTGCAGTATCAGTCCTGTAAAGGTGCAGCCAAACAGCTAACTAAGTTGCCCCAGTTAAAAAAGGAAACCTGTAGCAGAACAACAACAAGAGCTGAGCCTTTTCATGCCCTAGTTGTAAACAGGACATCATCTCACCATACACCAAGCAAGCCAAAACAGCAGGCTACAGTCCAGCAGTGGGACAGGTTATGATGGGACAGAAGAAGTGAACTGATCAAAGAAAGGTGTATTTCAAAAGTCCTGGACAGCTGGATTTCCTTTAGAAAGCATTCACTTTATAATCATTACATGAGTGAAGTTGCAATAAGAATAATACTCACTTCTGTTATTTGCAAGTAATTTTAGGTGACTGATGCTCTCTTTATGACCAACTATTAACTCTCAAAATGGAAAAAAAAAATTCTAAGCCTGCCATTTTTAAGTTATTTCAATGTTTCAGTTTGACATTATCTTAGAGAAAAAAAAATGCATAGAATTTGATACTTCAACATGTCTTTATGTCAGGATGGCACACAGGAGTATCTCTGGCTGAAAGAAAAAAATACAAACCTTTGTCCTCTGCACAGAACTCTACTGAGGGACCAACCCCGCATGTCCACACTGAAATCAATGAAATGTCTGAATCTGACAACTGCCAAGTCTGAAGCCTGGCAAAGGCAAATTATTCTTTAGCTCTGGGCCCGAAACAAAAAAATTGCAAGCTAAAAAATTACCTACTGAAAACACACCCAACAGCACTATTCTTTGTCTTTTAAAACCCTAAGTCAAATAAAGGCACTTAGTGTTCCTGATTCCTTCATAAGTCCAAGAAAGAAAGGGAGCCATTCAAAATAGTTCCACTGAGTACAAAATATTATTTATACCGCTTAGAAATCACACCACGGAAATCTGAAGAAAACAGTACTTTTTATTTTCCCAAAATATGCCCTCTAATATTGAGATTAAATCACCTACCACCATTTTCTTCTCCATTATTATTGTTTGTCTCAGCCATTTCAGTGCCATCTAACTCAGATTCACATCCTAAATCCAATGTTCCATCAGTAGGGCATGCTGATTCTTCTTTCTACAGTTAAAAAATAAAAATAAAAATAAAATTAACAAGAAAAAAATCAATCATGATCCGGCTGCATCTCTGAAAATAGATTACTGCAGTGTACTCTCATGCTTACACTTCAAAAAAAACCAAGAATAAAATAGAATATGTTTGTGAGTTACTTTAGAGAGAGCCATAAAAAAAGACCTTTATGAAAAAACTTGCAAACCAAAAGCAAAAAAGCTGTTTTGTGAAGTCATAACATGCTCTTTTTAAAACCAAAAAAGTCACATAAAATGCAAGATCTTCCAGTTTTCTTCTTCTTTTTTTCTTTTTTTTTTTTTGACAGAAACAGACTTGTGTGGCTGTTAAAAATCCTAGTTTTCCACTTGAGTGTCTACAACACTGCAGCAAAACACAAATCCTTTAATGTTTCTTTTCTGCCTTTGCCTGTTTCCTGAATTCAAATAGCTGAAGCAACCTGGAGCTCACAAGCATGGGAGTGATTGTGAATTCCTGGAATTGTGCCAAGAATATCTCCCGATTTAAAGAAAAACAACAGCATTTGTTCTAGTAAATTAGGAAAGACAGCTTCTGAAAACTATTAATTCAATTTCAGGTACAGGATTTTTAGTTAGCAGGAACAGACAAATCTATATACTTTTATGTTTTTATATGCTTACATCAAATACATCTGTGATAAATTACAAAAGATCCTTCCCCCTGGCCCAAAATTTTAGTTGACTACATTTAGACTGCCAAGCAGATAACCTCACTTTCTTTTTTCTCATCTCTGCCTCACAATCTTCCACTTCTATTGTGAAACCCTCTAAGTTTGATTACGTACAACAAGAAAAAATTCCCACCCACAGTAAACATCATGTTCATACCAAAACAGAAAAATAAAAAGGAATATAAATAGCATAAAGGCAAAATTCTATCATTGCAATTATATTCCTTCTCAAAAGCAATGATGCAACCTTTAAATTAAAAGCTGATTTATATTAGACTTGCAAATAATTTTTCACTATTCAAAAATCAAACATTAATACAATTACTTAATTAGAAAGTCAGTGATCCTCTTCAGCTCACTGCTCAAAAAACAAAGGCCTTACTGTGAACAACTCAGAAAAAGCAGCATTTTAACTAAGCTACATGTTTTTTATACCATGTGACAAATTCAAGAACATGTATATGCTTTCTAGGATAAAGCATTCAGTGTTTACTTTCATTATAAATCCTTTTAAAAGACATCTGAAAGCAGTTAGAAGGACGATCAGGTCATTTCCTCTCCAAAGAATCTAATCTGTTTACCTTTATATCTATTGAGACATTCATAAAATGGATTAATAGCTATATGTACAATCCATATACAAAATTTAAACTTACTTTGAGAGCATAGAGTCCTGATTTCCCAGGGATTTTGAAGAATGTTCCATCACCTACACGAGTGTTAGTATGAAGCATTGCATTCAGGCAAGCTAATGGAGAGGTTCCACTGAAAAATAAAATTGTGCAGTCTAAGATTGAGTGCCTCTTGTAAAACTATTCCCTCGGTCTATTTTTTTAAAAACTCATGCTTGCCTGGCCTTTTTTTTTTTTTTTTTGTGCCCCCCCCCCTTTTTTTTTAATTCTCTCAACCCTGACAACATCTACATTACAATAACAGGCCAGTTTCAAACTTAATCATATGCATCTGTCCCCTAGGCTTGAGGCAAAAAGTCTGTGAATTATAATTATGCTTTTCTTCATAGAGCAACCAGCTCCACATTCTGAAAGAACCAAAGTCCAAATATTTATGTGAAATTACTTCATAAATAACACCATGAAGCCTCATTTTTAAAATGTTACAGACAATGTGGCCGCTGCACATGAATGATCAAAACAGTACCAAGTTCAAGGGCAGCTGCATCCCATAGGATGAAAGGCAACAAAAGAATAATAAAGAGCCCAGAAAGAACACATTTAAAATTAAAAGTGATATATAGTAAAGCCTTCTTCTGGCTCAACATGGTCAGCATGCATTATTATACGCAAATATAAGCACACTTGTGCCTTTTATGAAGCACTATCTTTTCTAATTAGAATTGTTTTAGAGATTAAGAGACTGACCTACTCAAGGTAGTTATTGTAATACCACTGTGGAATGCATGATAAAGGACTATTTAAAAAGAAACACAACACATTAAGAAAAAAAATCAGTATTTGGACAGAGATATCTTTGAAGTATATATATGTTTACATCAGAAAAAGAAAGCAAATATTTCTAGCCTAGCTAGATGTATACTATTCTGAAAAGTTGATCTAAAAATGGTGGGGAAGAAGGCTGTCATAAATTTTTTTATTTAATTTTAATTTAAGAATTGAAGTACAAGATCTACAGATGTACTATCACATCTTTGTCCCCATTTACTGGCTAATGTACATGATGTACTCAGGGACTGAATCTGAAACTGTGCTTCTTCCCTGGGGTCCCCAGTCTGCACGCACGCTTATCTTTAGCCACATAAATATATTCCACTTGGTTAAGTGGAACAATGCCTGTGCATTAAATTAAGTGTGTTGCTAAGTATTTCAGGATTAATTATATACTCAACCATAAACCAGGAACAGGGCTTCAAAGTTCATCAGAAACTACTCTTCTTTATTCTGCAGTATTGTAAGACAACATCCAATCTTGGTTAAAAATTACACGTCTAATTTTTTTTTTTTAAATGTGAAAATGGATTGAAATTGTTGTATTTCATATGGTTATGCTTTCTGCTGATTTCCATGGTTCTGTTACAAAAAAATTCATCCTTACTGTACATGTATCATTATTTTAATGGTAAGATCAATAGTGTGGTAATTGCTCTTCCGGTAAAAATTAAACTATAAAGTGCCCTCAGGCCAGGAAATCCTGTCTATTACAATTTATTTACTATAGGTCACCTAATGTATCATATTACTACATCTAAAATAAAAAATTGCAGGTAAAAATGCTGCTTGTTGATAAACACATCAGATATATAATAGGTATATACTTTATAGGTATTCTGAACACGGTCACACAACCTGAAAATTCTGACAAGTTTTTGCTGTTTCTTTTTCTTCCCTGCAAATAAAACTAGCTCCACATTTGGTTTTGATATAATACTTTAAAAAAATACAAACCAAAATATGTTGGAAATAAAATGATACTGCTAGCAGTGGGACAGAAAACATTAAGAGAGTTCATTGAGTTTAATGATTACTTAAACACTTTTGTAATATGTAGGATATTTCTCTTTACACATTTTCCTTACTGTATTAATGCTTGACAAGCAAAGACACAAAGCATTTAATACAGCAGTTATGGTTGTGTAATTTCTTCCACATGTTAACATACATAACGTGAAGCAATTTCAACTCTCTCAGACTTGGATCTTTTTAGTGAAACATTATCACCGATTAAGGCTTTCTCTGCAAGATAGAAAGAACTTGCTGACTCTGCAGCAGAACACAAACTTGGTATGTCAACAAGAAACCAAACTGTGTGTGCCTGTATGCACGATTTGTATTCTCCTCCTATTCTGATGGAGATACTCTGGACTCCACACTTATTTTTAGATATCATTAACCAATAAAAATGATACAGGATGAATGAACTCAAAATAGAGGATTTGGCAACATCTCATGATCACTACTGTGCTCACAGCAGGTATCTTAATCTTCAAAGTCTAGACAACTGGCAAGTGGACAATAGAAACTACTCTCTGACTTACAAAGAAACCTGTATCAGCTACTGAGCCAAGAAGCACTTTAACTACGGCAATGCTTGTTTCTTACAGAGACCTGCAACTCCTAATGGCATGCAACCAAAGGGCCATATCCACCCTTCCTGAAAACTGGACTTGGGTACATCCATAATGAGCACAAAAACCCCATGCAGAATATTTTTAAGTTGCAAATGAAAATAACCTGGCAAGACTGAGGGGTGGGATTTATTTTGAGCTAAGAGATCAAACTGAAGTTCCATGATGCCCTTTGTCAGTGCTACTTTGCCCCATGTCAACCAATGACTTGCCAATTCTTCTGTCAGCACTGGCATCCTTAAAACACTGTATTAAAATTCCCAAATGTTACCCAAACTGATGCTTGCAACACATGCTATCACAGCACATGGGACTGAGGTTCAAAACAGCAGCAATCAAAGATCCCACGATGCAGACTGATGTCTGAATCATAGAGTACTTTCCAAGGGATCTGTACTACTTATTGCATGCTTTCTAAATTCTCCTACAGCCTGAGGACATGTTCTTTCTGCTCAGAGCTCCCGGCATGCATTAATACAGCAGTCAAGGCCTGCCAAACATAAGGCTGAGTATCTTTGAATATCAAAAATGGCACAGCTTGACCTAAGTTCTTGAAACACTCCAAATCGGTTCAACTTTGATTCAGTTAAATGAAATTGGATACAATAACACTTTACTCTGCAACTTGATATCTGTGAATTTTTAGAGCCATAATATATTTTAAAACGATATGCTGCAAGTTTTATTGCCATAGTCTGCACACAAGAAATATGTTTACCATTTACAGTCCTCAGATGCAGAACTTTCACACTATTTATCATCATTTAGGTGAGACTGCTTTAAACCACTGTGGTATTCTAGAAGTCATTCATTTATGGAAGTTACAATCTGTTGCAGTATGTCTTTAAGATTAGTATTTTTCTGCTTGTATGTTTATTTTATATACATACACATCTATACACATATACAAGCAGTATACCCTCCCCACACACACAGTTTCAAAAAGGTTTAGAAGATGAAAAGTTACTTACTTTCTGTAAAGGTGATGTTAGGATGTTACAACAATCAGCAACATAGGAAAGAAAACAAAACACTCATTAATCTTTCAACATAAAAATTGCTAATGCAATTTGATCATTTAAAAGACATTGGACATTTCAATGTTTCATAAATTCTGCCTCCCAAAATCACTATAAGCTGGTAGTATTCAGTGCATCCCTTCAAAATTGCTGTACATTATCAAATCAAACTTTGCACCCCCAACTCCCCCAGTCAAAAATATCGCCAACATTTTGTGACTCTGGGCTCCCTCTACTGGTCACGCAGCCCGTGTTACCTAAATCGAAATGCCAGACTGCACACACCAATCTCTGCTAAAACATGTAGGAGAAGTACAGATTTCGGTTACTTCCTCCTCTGCCACCCTCCCCAAAAACCTATAAAAAATTTGTAAAAACACCAGTAAAAGCGCTACTTATTTTTATGTTGTTGACTTCTCAAACACATGGTTCTGTCAGAAAAACCCAGAAAACTTCTATGGTTATACATATAGTTCTAATGGTCTTTGCTAGACTGCCTGCCAAGAGACAAAAATTATGATCTTGGCAAAAAAAAGATGCCTTTTATATGGAAAATAAATTGACTAAAGCTGCCTTGTCCAGGCAATAGTGTGGCAGACAGTGGAAGTTCCCTGACACTGCTGACGAGGCACCCCGGGTCCTGCAGCAGGCAGCATTTCAGCCACTCAGCCCCACTGTACATGGTGTAACTCCCTCCTTTTCCTGACGTGTTCCCAAACCTAATGACGACTGCTGTAAGAAGAGCACCTAGGTGTCGTAAATTTGGTCAGTATTTATTTGTTTGAAATAATCTGCTCTTTTTATATGCATCTATAAATAGTCACAAGGGAGCAACAATTTTTACTCACTGCTAGAAACAAAGTAAAACCAAAAGGCTTAAGAACTAATTTCTTGGCATAATTTGAAGTCACACAGAAGACACTATGTTAATAATGCATGTAAGTTACATAATTTCAGAGTGACAACAGATAAAGAAAATAAAACTTATCAGGGAAGGCTGCAGAAAATCCATTTGTGTGTTACAGTAAAGGGAAAAATAAAAGAAGGCATAATTGTAATTTTCCACAAATATGTAAAAGGCTGTTGAAGTCAATGGAGATTAATGTTCTTCATGGCCTCTGGGAGAAGAAAAAGAAAATTCATGGATAGTCTAAAACCGTGAATGTAGCTCCTGATGTTTTAACCAACATCATAACAGAGCAGGGGAGTTTATAAAATGACCTTCATCAGAAGATCATACAGACACCAGTCCTGGCTGATACATAGACTGGAGCCCGTCTCAGTGTTTGTATCGAATCATCTCTTGAGCATCCATCCAGCACTGTAATCTGTGATCCTTTATCTCTTCAATAAATCAAAAATTTGGTTAGGGCTGAGGTTAATCATGCACCCTAAGTATACTTGTTCCAACATATACAGCAGCTAGAAACACTGGAAAATTAACTCAATGTCTAGATGTGCATTGTTTGCTGAAGTGTTCCACACAGCACTGCATGCCCGGTGTGGTGAAGCCCTGTGGCTTCTCTTAAAAGCTTTCCCACAATCTTCAAGGAGCCACGTTCCCACAGTCCTGCTGTCAAGTGTCAGCAAAATGTCCCAACCTGCCTCACAAGATTGTAGCTGTGACCTAGCTCAGGAGTGACACAGAAAACCACCAGGAACCAAAGCAGCTATACCAAAACAAGAAGATAGCTATGCTATTTATGAAGATGACAGGCAAACTGCTGCTGACCAGTCGAGAGCTGCTCTCCTCCCACAGCCAGGCTTGACTGAGCTGGCAGTGCTGCAGCAGCAGTTAGTGCTGGGGCCAAGGCAAATTCTTCCAGCCTGGGCTCAGGAGAAACAACCAGGAGAGGTCCAGTGAAGTGAAGACTGAATAAAAGACCCAGACGTTTCACTATATTCTAATGGCACAGGCACAGGATCCTTCCCTTGGCACAGAGGGAAGCAGAGAGCACAGGCAAATAGTGGAAAATAAAGCTGGTGAGTGCAAGATTTCCTGCCAATCACCTACAACTTTTTCAGCAATAAACGCTACAAGTTAGGCTAAACAAACCAACCACCCTGGCTGGACATCACTTGCCCACCAAAGCTGCTTTATCACTCCCCTTCTCAGCTGGGCTGTGGAGAGAAAATATAAGGAAAGGCTCATGAAGTAAGGACAGGGAAAGATCACTCAGCAATAAACATCATGGGCAAAACAGACTCGACTTGGGGAAATGAGAATTGAATTTATTACCAATCAAATCACAGTAGAAAAAAGAGAAATAAAACCTAACCTTAAAACACCCTCCTTCCCGCCACCCTTCCCTCCTTCTTGGGCTTAATTTCACTCAAGGTTTTCTCTACCTCCTCCCCAGCAGCAAAGGGGAACGGGGAATGGGAGTTGTGGTCAGTTCATCACACATTGTCTCTGTTGCTCACCCCTTTAGGGTGGGGACCCCTCACACTCTCCCCCTGCTCCATGGTGGGTCCCTTCCAGAGGGTGCAGTCCTTCAGGACCATGGTCTTCACCACGGGCTGCAGGGGAATCTCTGCTCTAGCATATGGAGCACCTCCTCTCCCTCCTTCTTCACTGACCCTGGTGTCTGCAGAGCTGTTGCTCTCACATATTCTCACTGCTCTCTGCAGCAGTAGTTGCTATTGTGCAGGGTTTTATCCCCCTCCTTAGCTCTGTTACCCCAGAGGCACCACCATCATTGCTGATAGGCTCAGCCTCAGCCAGCAGTGGGTCTGTTTTGGAGCCAGCTGGCATTGGCCCCATTGGACATGAGCGAAGCTTCTCACAGAAGCCACCCCTGTAGCCCCCCACTATCAAAACCTGGCCATGAAAACCCAAAACACAGGAAGACTCCAAGTGGTATATTTGCTTTCTCAGCCAATGTTACATACAGACTACATATTCCAGGTACAGTTGCACTCAGACATCTTTATTTCAGTAGCAAAATCATAAGACTAAACATGATAATCCAAACTAAACCAATTTAAATTATCAAACAGAAAACTTGATTTGAACAATCAATTAAAATCTTGCTTTTGATTTTTTCCACTTATTTTCCTACTGCAAGGTTAATTTGTTCATTGCTTGAAATTATTAAATACCGCAATCAGCCAATAAATAGAGCTTTAATGTAACCTCACTTTTTGTTTATTCACACTACAAATGTAGTCATCAATTATCTAACTTATTGTACAGAACTTAATCCATGCGTATTTTCTGATGTTAAAATAGCAATGACACCATATTTACTAAATCATTACAAGTGTACTTATTTCTGTAAAATAATTTCTGGAAAGAACCTCGATTTGATGAAGAGATTGACTCTTAAATGTTGAACGAAAATACACTAGATGTGTGGGATATAAAAGGAAAAAAGGAGAAACTTTCCAAAATATCACATATCCAACATGATTTATTAAACAATAAAACCATCTCTTAATATGTGGGTAGTAGGTAGCTAGGGAACCATCTACTATTTTTATATATACAGTCTAGTGAAACTGTAGAGCTGGAAGATCTCAGCCTCTCACACAAAGTTCTTATTCATAAATTGGTACAATAAAAAAAGCATTTTTCTTTTGGAGCTTCCAATTGGCTTTTTAATTTTAAAGGGACTACTAATGAGAACTACAGAAAATACTCAATACGAATAGTCGACGTGACTGTCAAAACTATTTATGTTCTGAAGTCTTAATCATTTAAAAAATAAAGTCATAATAAATAAAGTCTTAAGCCTTAAGTTATTTGCTTAAGTTTTATAGGAATTGAAGTATGTACAGGTTGAATACTATTTACACAGTCTGAATAAATCATACTTAAAGTTTATTGCTTACATAAGCTCTCCCACTTGAATCTTTAAATGTATTTTAAAGGATTAAAAGACAATTCTTAAATACATTTTTTAAAGTTTATTTTCAATCATTTTTATCTACATTAACCAGAATTAACATCAGTTTTGTTCTCATTTGGGCAGCACTCTGAAGAAAATTTTTACATCTCTGGTCCTACTTATGCTTCACACATGGTACCTGACTTTCAGCCTTCCAATACCACCAACTACTATTCTTGGGCAGAGCAAATAAGCCAGGCTATCACGCAACAAGAGAGAGTAGTGCAGTTCATTTGTCTGTAGTCTCACAGACTGCAAATAACTACCATAAGATGCTAGGGGAAAAGATCCATTATTTGTACTACTGACACTGCTTCATACTCAACTCTCATACAAATTCCTTGTTTTTTAAAATCAGATGGAGATAGAAGCATGATTATTGGTAGCATGATGGAAAAAACAAGGACCAGTACAGACACGTACACAGATGTAACACATCTGTCAGAGATACCCAAGGTCTGTCTCACAAACTAGCAGAACTTAGCTATCAGTTTTCACTGAAGTTAACCAAAGTACTGAACCCCCAAATATCTAAACCAGAAGAACCTAGTAATGAACTTGAACCCTGCCCTTTGCAGCTTTGAGGGAGTTACAAGCAGCTGGAATCACAGTTGACTAAAGTGATATGTGACCAAGAAACCGAACCTTATCAATGTCCTTCAAATATGAAATAATCTGCAGCAATAATGTATAAAAACTCAACCTGGATCCTAAATTCAAGCTAGGTATTATGAAAAAGTAATCTTTGTGCATTCTCAGCAGGTAATCTCATTTACAAACTCACCTGAGTCTAGTTTTACATTCTGAATTAACCAAAACTCAAATCAGGGAAGGAGTCAGAAGTGAAGCTGCTCTCACAGAACAGGGTTCCTCGCTCTATTACCAAACCGCCTTTGAAGCATTAAGCAACACCGTCTCTCCTTAGAAGAGAGACATACAAATATTATTCAAGTCTCCTGTGAAGAATATACATAATAAACAAATACTGGAGCTTATGTCACTACCCTTAAGACCTCTTTCTACTAATCCTCGGATCCTCTTGCATGAAGCAATCTCCCTCTGGGCCTTTTGTACATCTAGATACAGTCACTGTGTGCAGTAATTACAGGGCATTAACACATACAATAAAGCACAAACGTAATAAACCTCTAGACATACATCACCATGTCAGAACTAAGGTGGACAAGTGAATGAAACTGCTAGCTGAAGGCAAACAGGACAGAAAGAGAGAGTATGCTGGTAAGAAAATGCGGGGGGTTTTTTAAGAGTTGGCCAGGCTGGCTGCATTCACCCACAGCCAGTGACTAACTGCCACACAATCAAAGATGTTTCTTGGAAAGCAAAGCTCTCATGCATGGCTACACATAAATATTTATTCTAATTTCCTCTCAGTAGCTAAGAGTTTGCCTTACTTTTGCAAATGATGCCACAGACTTAGGCATTTTTTTCACCTTTTAGCTGTATTGCAGCACTATTGTATACCTGATGTCTCTTTTTTTCCTCAGGGGTAAAGATTACTGAAAACACATCTGATCCTGCCCTCTGCTCTGTGCAATGGCCTTTCACAGACATTTCAATCAAGTTTGGCATTTCCACCCTTACCTTTTGAGTGCTCTGTGATCTGAGGCCAAGGTAGATGAAGTTCTGATACTGTACAACACGGGTAATGAATCTTTTTACTATCTAGAGCAAAGTCTATTTTATCTCATGGTGCTGGCAGCCTGAGAAAACTTCTGATGGTGTCAAACCTGGTGACAATAGCCACAGTAATGCTTCAGAAGAAAACAGCAAATAGAGTTCATCCATGCTGAAAGTGGAGCTTTATTACAACTCTTCTAAAACAATAAAATGAAAAGCCCTGTGAACAAAAGTTCACTGAAAATCTCAGTACTCCTTAAGTCAGCCAGGTTTTTTCCTTTTTTTTTTAACCATTTTCTGTCACAAGAAAGCCTTTATTTATAAAAGTTCCAGAACCTGTGTAAAATTTAAGTGTTCCTGAACAGAATTTTACAGAGCTACTGCTACAAATTTTTCCCCGAAAATATTTATAATGTATCTGAAAACAAGATGCTGTCAGTATATCAGGTAAATTTGAGAAGAGAAAATAAAAAGCACACAAACCCATCGTACCAACGCCACATTATATACTACAGACTGAAAGGTATTAACAATTTTCCTGAAATTCAAATACCCCATGCTGTTATTTTTGCTGATTATCTTTTGCCAGTCATGCCTCTGAGTAGGTCTCCTTGAATACTCTGAATGTTCTGTAAAGTATGTTTGAAACGCCACGACACCTCTTTAAATGATATTCACATATGGCAACAAGCATTCCTCAACCAGAGAGGAAATGAGAATACAAGTTTTATGGAGAAATGTTTACACTTCTCTGTGCTCCCTAACACCTGGGAAAACCACAGGTTTTTCTTCTTTGTGAAGAAAAATCTCAAGGAAAGGATATATGTAAATGCATCTCTGCACTTTGAATCCTTACCATTTCATTAGATGTAGTACAAATAATACAAGAAAAAAAGCAATGCTAACAAAAAAGGGCACTTTGAACACGTTGTTGAAAGACACAGGCAAATAATAAAGAGTACCTTTTGGAATCATCCTGAAAGAAAAATGTTTCAGAAAGAAAATCATGCCAAAAGAACAAGAAATCAGCATGCGTCAGAGAGAGTCATGACAGCTAAGGTGTCCCCTGGACTGAAAACACCCTCCTCATTCAACACCACTTAAAAGAAACCATTTGATTTTTTTTTGTGTAACAAATTCTTATACTGGTTAAATAACACAGTTCTGTCTGACGGCTACTTCCTATTCAAAAATGTACTTTTTTGTACCTTTCTCTTTTAATAAAATATTTCCTTTTAATAGTTTTAACTGATTTCATTAAAAAGCAGTAGTACATTTTTCATTTTCTACTCCAATATCAATAATCACGATGAAGGACAAAACCATAAATAAAGGAAAAAAATGAATTCCTGCCACATTAAAGGAATTCTGGAGTAGAGGTTAAAAAATGGCTTTCTTAACGAAACCATGGGTTTTATATATACGATGTCTTATTTTAGTATCAGATTTCACAGACCCTTGTGGGCTTTAAATACATATGTTTAGAAAAATGAAGTAATGACTGTGCTACATTCAAAAATGTACTAAACCCAAGAAAAACATTGCCACAAAATGTGCAATGTATAAAATGAAAAAAACCACCCCACCCTTCCAAATATTCTTGGCTTCATGGTGGGTGAAGCTTATTCCTCAAGGAAAAAAAAAATAGTTAAGGTGGAAAGTAAAGTGACTATGCTGAACAAGACATAGTCAATAATCACTGAATGCCTTTTGGCCTCTAAAACTTAATCACCCTACACAAGGGACCTGTATGAAGTTATCCCAAGTTCTCTTGTTTAATTTGGCTTTTTAATTGGCCAGCCTCCACAACTTTCCCTGTAGTATTTCAAGAATATCTTTGTGTGTGTGTGTTAATGTGTTATTGATATACAACGGGTTAGTCAAATGCAAAATAAAAAATACACGCCAACCCACCCCACCCCCCCCAAAAAAAAAAAAAAAATAAAGTTACAGCTATTTTTAAGAACATTCAGCTCCACCAAGTTTCATGCACTCATAAAATTTACTCTGGTAGGAACTTCCAGAAGTTACCTAGTCCAACCTTCTGCTCAAAGCAGGGCCACTTCAATCTCAGCCTTGTCCACTCAAGATTTGTGCAATCTCCAAGAACGGAGACCTCACAGCCTCCCTGGACAACCTTCCTCCTGTGCTTAACTGCTCGAACTGGGAAGGCATTTTTCTTAGTATCAAATCAGAGTTTTTCATGTCCCAGTCAGTGTCTGATGCCTCTCATTCTTTGCTTCTCATGCTGTCACTATGCAACCTCCAAGAAAAGCCTGGCTCTGTCTTCCCTACACACTCCCATTAGTTAGCAGTGGAGTGCCACGGGATCCCCCTGAGCCTTCCCTTCTGTTGTGTGAACAAGCCCAGCTCTCAGCCTTTCCTCATATACCATATGCTCCAGCCTCCAGCCATCTTGGAGAACCTTCAATGGACTCACTTTGATGTATCAACCTCTTTCCTGGAATAGTGGGCCCAAAACTGGACATGGTTCTCCAAACGAGGTCTCACAAGTGCTGAACAGAGGGTTTGGATCAGTTCACTTTGCCTGCTGACCACACTCCTGCTAACACAACCCGACATGAGCTTGCCCATCTTTGCTGCAAGGGCACATTGATGGACTAATAGCTGCCTTGTTAACCACCAGACTCCCAGGTAATTTTCTGCAAAGCTGATTCCTGCCCTGTTAGCCCGCAGCCTATACCACCAGATGGATTACTGTGTTCCAGATGAAGAAGTTTGCTCTTGCCTGTATTGAATTTCACAAGGATCCTGTTAGCACAGTTCTCTGCTGTCTAGATCCCTCTGAACAACAGCCCAGTCTTCAGTGTACCAATTGCTTCCTCTAAACCTGCTGAATGTGCACTCTGTCCCAGATTCTATGTGTTTAACAGCAACGCTACCAGTAACAGCCTCAGTATCAATGTCTGAGCAAGACCACCTAGTAACCAGTCACCAACTGGAGTTAGCACCTTTGATCAAAACACTTTGGGGCCTGCAGTCAAACCAAATTCCCATCTACCTTACTGTCAACTCTTTGAGTTCCTATGTCATCAATTTGCTGTGAAGACACTATGGGAAATGATGCCAAACGTCTTGCTAGAGTCAAGGTAGAACATACCCATTGCTGTCCTCTCATGCACAGAACCACATAGAAGGTAAAGAGGCTGGCCAGGCATGATTTGCCTCTTCTCACTCATATTGGCTTTCCGCCACATTTGCTGAACTTTTTGTGCATTATAATGAGCCATTCTCATTCACCAAGGAAGATGAAACAGCTTTCCTGGACCCTTTTGTCCATAGTTTGATGATCAACCATGGCCAAAGCAGTCATCGACCTTCATACATACCATCAGTCCTTCCTTGTTAACATGTAAGGAGTCCAGGACAGCACATCACCTGCATCAAGAAATTTACTTTCAGGAATGGCCTGGCTTGCCTGCATCCCACACAACTACTATGGTCTGCAATAATTGCAAGGTACCCAGCAGTTACTTTAAGGCCTCATCTACTTCTTGGCCAGATGGTCTGCAGCAGATGCTCACCACAGCATTATTTGTGTTGTTCTGCCTGAGGCTCAGTGCTCATTCCAGGGCAAGGCACTGTGCACTCCCACCCCTTCTTTGCAAGCGCTGCCCCTCTTTGTCAGCCTGCATCCCTCTATCTATCCAGAGTAGCACCCTATTGTGTGCATTACTTCCCCATGTTTATAACCCTAAGGCGTTCTGAAAGTGTGCAGAGACTGCATAAAGAAAACACAAGGTTTCTCCAATTATGTTTATCATCAGACACCTCCACGATGATCCCCATGCCTTTACTTCTCTTCAAATTCCAGCAACCTGCACATCAAGAAGCTGCTTCAAAGCCCTATAGAAGAGATGACTCAGATTGTGTCAGCAAAGATACCTTTGCCACACTCCATCTCATGAATCCTGTCCCTATTCAGTAGTTCTTATTCCTCAAATGGGGTGCTATGGCTTTGTCTGTGACACCAGCCATGCAGCCAGACTTGGACTTGATGGATGTGTCCTCTGCCACCTGAGCATTTCCACCTCACTGGCCGGATTGAGAAAAACACCACTTAGGTATTTGTGATCTTCACCCTTGCCACCAGTCAGAGCAGTCACTTTTAACATACTTGGGCTCACCCCAGCAGTATCATGGGTGAACACCAAGGGGTGAAGTCTGAGGGCTGAACAACGCTCGTCTGCAACATCTGTGATTCAAGTACCCAACAAGAAGTAAACCTCCAGCTATAGCAAGTACACCAGGTTGGAAGACGGGTGATGTCTCTGTCATGATGATCATCTCAAATAACTGTCACCCTCATTTTCCTCTTCATGTACACAATGTGGCTGAGCCTCAGCTGGCTCTGACTGTCTCCTCTGACAATCCTACTCACCTCCCTCCAGTGCATTACACCTATCCTCTGTAGGAAGAGAAGCTTTCTTCTATTGCCAGAAGTCATAAATTTCCATCTTCCCAATCTTAGGAGTCTCTATCCACAGTGATCTTATGACTACTACATAGGTAGTCCACAACCAGTGAGTAGCCAACAAAAGCTGTCTGTCAGAACTGAGTCAAATGCCTCCAATAGCCCTGACATGCTGCAGCATACAACCAAAGTTCCCAGAAACAGAAGCTCCCAGAAGATTTTCCCTGAAGCTTCCTCAAGAAGCCTGGAAACTGCTGCAACTGCTCATTCTCTGCTTAGCTGCCTCTGCTGGAGATCTGCAACAAAGTGACAAAATATACTGCAAAAGAACAACAGGACGTCTGAGCTGCTGCACCACCCACAGAGGAAGCCCATGCAGCATCTGACAGTGGCTTCATTAACTCTGTTGCACAAAGAAAAAGGGGAAAAAAAGAAGAACAAAGTGTTTCCAGAAAACAACTGTGAGGCAGGCCTAGTTCAGAAGATTGAGAAGGATTCCTACTTTATCATGCTATACCAGGACCATAACCCTGATGCAGGTCACAGCTTCCACCCATACTCCTCCCCTGATTGGTAAGAATTTCCAGCCTTTCTTATCATCCACAGCAGGGACTCCTGTTACCACAGCTGTAATGGTTACAAGACACCACCCTGCAGTTATGCCAGCAAAAGTGCATTTCTGTACCTTTTTGTAAGGCTATGGAGCAGTTGCTGCTTTCACCAGCGAGGTTTGCACCAGGACAAATACAGGACTCAGGTCACTTTCTACCAGCTCTACCACTCAAAAAGGCAGCTTGAGCGGCTTCCCTCTAAGGCAGACCACGTGTTCCTGTCTTCATGACACGTTCTCCCCCCACACCCCTTTTTTCTTTCTTTAAAACTTGGTTATTTCCCCAAACAGCCATGTGAACCCTTGTGCCAGCATACAGGGAGGTGGGCAGACCAGAATAGAAAAAGCAGCTTGGAGGGAGCAGGATTATTCTTTCAGCTACAATATTGGTTTACAGTAACTGGAGAAGGATGGCCTCAGACTGACACGACTGGTTCCCATTTCAGACTCCTCAGAGCAAGGCCTGTATTTCACCTTTTGTCAGCTAACGCACCACGCTCCCTCCAGCCGCTCCCAAACCTACGTGCCAGATGCAGCTGGCTCGCCTCAGCTGTAACCCCTTGGGTTGCTGCATCTGGCGCCAGAGGACGCAGAGGAGGGGAGAGGCGCGGGTACCACCCTGCTGAGGGAAAGAAGAATTACCAAGCTGGATGGAGCCCCACACACCCACACGTTCCACCACTGGAGCCTTTTGTCATGTTCCTGGCTCCCTCACATGATTTGGACACAATTTCCCAGCTGCTGCCATTAAAACCAATTGCAACTAAATTTATAAAGCTGGAAGATGCGCCTATGAACGTACATCTCCTTCTACCTTCCCCCAGTAATGAAAACAAAACACAAAAGGCAGAACACAACATGCTGTTAAGACCTATCTGAATTAAATTCTAAAAGGCATGTGATGTATGTCAGTGAAAAGGCTTAAATTATGGCAAGATTTAACCATTTAAGGAAATAATAAAAGAGTACCGCCAAGCAAAGTACTATATAGAGAACTTCACTAAGTACTACATAGTTTAAAACTATTCTTTATTTTTTCATATCAGAAATCTCGAAATCTTTAATCTGTTAGTGAATGTTGAGCTACCAGGCTGTAATAAGACATTACTTTATTAAACAATATTTCTTCCTGATAGAAACAACAGCATGAAAGTAAATAGCTATGCTGAATTTAAACTGATTTTTTTTTCTTTTTTACTATCAAAAACCTACTCAGTTATCCCATCTAAACTGGCTCAGTAACTTTGCCCCTTCTTAAAAAATGATGCATGCCAACATGCTGGCCTGCCAGAGTTTGCTATGCCATTTCAGCCACACCACGCACCCACCCAGTTAAGTAATCAGTCCAAATCAGTAAGAAAGTTCTTAATGCTTATTACAATTTCTTTGGAAATTTTTACCTGGAAATAATGTATATATTCATTGAATTGCAATGCTGAAACCAAAGCTGAGTTATTTTAAAATAGGTATTTTACCACTTTTACTTGACGGAAAGTAATTTCCAGGGTCTTGGTTACCACATACAAGCTTCTTTCTGTCAGTTAAAATTTTTTACTTTGCTGCTAACAGCATTCAGCTACAGATTCCTCAACCACAGTGAACTTGCTTCGACTTGCTTCCTTTTCATTATTTTTTTCTCTTATTTTCTTTTCTGTCTCCTTTTCTCCAGTTCTTTCCCTTATCTTTCTCTTCTCAATCTTCTCTTTATTTCTCTTCCTCTCTTTTACTCTCCTTTTCTCTCTCCCACTGCATGTCTCTTTTTCTTTCCCCTTTAATTTCTCTCTTCTTTTCATCTTCTCTCCCTCCTCTGTTCTCCTCTTCTTCTTCTACGTTCCCTGTTTTCTTTTTTCTTACTTTTCATTGTTTTCTCTTCTCCTGTATTTTTTTCCTAGCCCTTTCTTTCTTCCTTTCCTCTATTCTTTTTATTCTTTCATCTTTTCTTTCTTATTTTCTCTTTTCCCAGTTTTATTTTTCTTCTTTTTTACTTCTCTCTTCCTTCTCCTTTACTTTTTTCCTTCTATCTTTATTCTTTTCCTTTCTCTTCTCTTTACCTTATTTGTTCCCCTCTTTTTCTCCCTTGCTTTTCCTTTCTTTCCTCTTGTGCTGGGTTTGCCTTGGCCAGCAGCCAAATGCCCACCCAGCCTTTCCCTCCCCCTCCCCAACAGGAAACAGGGAAAAGAGGGGATGAAAAACTTGTTAAGATTGCTTACAAGTTACAGCAAGAGACAAAACAGAGTCGACTTGATGAAAATATACTTATTGCCAATTAAAAAAGATTCGGGTAGAGAGAAATAAAGACCAAAAAAAAAATTAAAACAACAGCTTTCCCCTTCCAGGGTCAATTTTCCTCCTTCATTCCCAGTTCCTCCACATTTCCCACACTGAGTGGTGCCAAAGCATGGGGGTTACAGTCAGTCCACAACTGCTCCTCTCCACCACTGCTTCCTCCTCACAGTTTTTGTCTGCTCCAGCCTGCGCTCTCTGTGGGCAACATCTCCTTCAGGAAATATCCAAACGTCCCAGCGTGGTGTCCTCCACTGGCTGCAGTGCAGATATCTGCCCTGCTGCGGCCCTCCACAGCCTGCAAGGGATCCTCTGCTGTGGTGCCCAGAGTGCCTCCTTCCCTCCTCCTTCTACTCTGGCCTTGGTGTTCACACCACTGTTCCACACTCTCTTTTTCACTCTCCTCTTCTGCCTGAGTGCTGGTTTTGCATTTTCTTCAATATGTTACTCCAGAGGCACCACTATCTCAGCCACAAGGCTGTGTCTGGCCCTGCAGCCGCACACTGCCAGAGCATTGTCATGAACACATCCTCATTGTCTGTTTTATTTCCCTTTCCTCTCTCCTTTATCCTTCTACTTTTCCATCTTCTGTCTTTGCTTCCTATCTCTTCTCTCTTCCTTATTCTTCTCCCAGTGTCTTCTCTCTTTCTCTCCTGCCCTCCCCACCTTCATCCTACAACTTCCTATTCTGATAAAAGGATCATATTTCTTTTAAAGCAGTATAAAATGATACTAAACCTTTTTATGAAGCAAGAACAACTGAAATCCGTAAATTTAATTTTAGTTTTGTCCATTTCTGTTCAAAATCAAAGAAAGTGCACCATATCTTATTCCTTCTCATTCACCAAAGTTCAGGAAAATCTCCACAGTTTCTTTGTTCCTCCTCTCCAGTTTTCAATTAGGACATAACTTCTAACTGAAGGAATTCAGAATTTTGAAACTAAATGTCAAATTCTGGTACAATTATGAAAAAGCCACGTGCTTATTTTTAACATCCTAAACATTGCAACCAATCCAAAAAGAGAATGCTAGGACATAAAAAACCAATCTATTTCTACATATTCAATTCACAGTCAATTGAAAAAAAATAAATTCTACAGTCTCTCATATAATGAGAGAGAATGAATGAATAAAAAGAATCATTCCTTTCCTTACAGAAGATTTTTCTCATTATTCTTGTACTTAAAGAGTCATTCAGAACTTGAGAATGTTTTACTCAATCACCAAAACAGGCAGAAAAATCAAACTGATACAAAGAATAAGGAAGCTGGGAGTAATCACGAATAAAATTGGATCTGAAGCAAATTATTGTTTTCTAGTAATACTTATTCCTAGAAAAACAGTTGTACAAGCAAGACCATACTTTCACCCTAAATATTAAAATAAATGTAACTACTACAACTTTGCTGACTAATACGTGCCAATTATGTGCATAAAGTATTTTTGTTAAGAGCCCCTGCCCATATGAAAAGCCTGAAAATAAATACAGAATGGGCAATCAGAGTTTACCCTTCACCTTTAAAAATACAGCAACGTATGATTTATTGTATTGTGTCAAATTAAAATATTTGCATTGATGTGAAATGTTTAAGTTATACTTGCTGTACGTAAGGGAGTTTAACTTGGCAAAACAGCACAGTAAAACTTCTTTTCCTTCCCTCAAAGGACCAAGCAGATACTTTTATTTTTGTGTTTAGCTTACTCCAGCTGTTGCAAATTAGTCTATTAGCAGATCTCCTTTTTCTTCTTTGACTTAAGACAGCTCCTTAAGTCTGGAACTGGGACACTTAAGTTTCTACTTAACTTATAATTAGAAGTCAATCTAATTTCAAAATGTCACATACAATGTTTTCAAATTATACAAAAGAAACCATCAAATATTTTGTGAAAATACAGCATTGGTAACAAAAATAAAAGTTTCAGACTGGTCATTTTTGATAGCCACATCATTCCACCTGAAAGGAAGCATGCTGAAGTCCTTATTAAAGTCCCTTTGAATGAAGGAGCTGAGCCACACATGACAAAGAAACTAAAAATAATGTGGATCACAAAAAAAATCAGTCTTAACCCCAAATTGCTTTCTGTTCTCAATAAAAAATGAATGAGAAGTAGAATATGAAATTAATTCACAGTACCAACAGTACCAATCATGTCATAATTCCTGGATTGTATCTTGGGCACAAATAATCTTGTACCAACACTACTTTATATAGTTCAGTGTATTATTTGACTGAATAATATTTTGATGCAATAGTTTACATTTATATCATTAGGCTGCTACTACAAACAGAGAAAGGTCAATGGTTGGACTGGGTTTAATAATGTTGGCTTTGGACAAAGGGGACAGACAGGAGTACAAATATACTTTGAAACTGTTGAATTTTCACTGGCTAAGGAAAGATTCCCTGATAGAATGCAAGCAGTCTTTAACAAAACAAAGTAACAAATAAAAGCCAAACAACAACTTCTTGCTTGTCATATATTCTTTAAGGTATCTTCTCAAAAAGTTCCTTGCTGTCACTTATGGGTCATAGGTTTTTTTTCCCTTTGTGATGGTTGTAGAGGACACATGTTATTTTTTACACAAGGATTTCATGTTTGATAATGGTAACGTAAAATATTGAGCAATCCCAGAAAGAAAAACTCCAGGTGTCTTGGTAACACAAAAAAAAAGAAAGGATGGACTAGAAAGTATTAAGGGCCATTTGCAAGAGAGAATAGTTGTCTGGATCCCACACTTGTTTTATTAGCTAATTAAATATAAAGGCACACCAGTGAATCTCTAAATGGTATATCTTCATGGATTCTGAGAGCAAATAAAGGTATCTTAAGCAAGCTTATTGAAACATTGCAGTAGCTGTGGATGCTGCAAGATCCTAAATAGGGTGACTCAGCTATGTGCACTTGTTTTCTTTCTTGCTGGGAGATAGCACTTAACTGAAAAGAGCTGCTAGAACCCATTTTCCTTTCCTCATATTACAAATACAATGAAAACCAAAGGAAATGAGGGAGAAATCAATTTGTCCTCTTTTAGCTATTGAGGGCAAACAGCAAAACAGTTCTTGAGAATCGTTTGAGCTCCCATACTCAGCTCTTGGAATAACTGAGCAAAGGATGTATTTGATCATATTTTTGTGATTTACAATTTATATGCATATAAGGGCATGTGTACATGTACAGTGGTGAATTTGTCTCTGGAGGTGTTATTTGCACACTCAAGCCCATAAACAAGTATCATACATGCAGTTTTTAAGTTCTTTTATTTATACTTTCCTTTGAGGTATACATTTTGGTCCCCAGTTCTCTTTTAATATTGTAAATATTTGTCAGCCACACAATTACTGGTTCTAGCATACATCCATCATAAAACAGACTTGCAGACAAATGCAGACTTTATTGGGATTACAAATAGAAGACAAGAACTTTCTAAACTGCTGAAAGAAAAATCATATCTTGAATAAAACACATTTTTACTTCACATGACAGTACATAAGCAAGCAAAATATGTTCAGGCACTTTTTAAATTCTGTTTTGAAATGACAAGGATGCACATAATTTAATTTCATAGTACTTAAGACTACCTATGAGACTCAAATAAAATGGAACTGCTATCAGCTAGCCTTACAAAGAAAAGAAATTAATGTATGTAAGAAATTTTCTGAATAGTTATGCCTGATACTTTTCATTGTCCTCAGACACTGAAATTCTGAGGCTTTTTTGGGGGTTTGATTCTATAAAAATGTACTACAAAAATTTAAATTAAATGTGCCAGTGCATAGCCATCAATCTCTCTAAAAGAGAACTAGTAAATTTCTCAGCTCATGCAATATGAATAGCCAAAAAAAAAAAAACAAAACCACCTTATAGATTTTTCTGTGTTTTTTCCCCTACAGGCTAAGGAATGGTTTAATTACAGGTAGACTGAAACATACACACCCATATCTTTATAGAAACATAAAGACATCCACAGCAAACTGTTCCAGAGAAATAAATTATTACTAGAAAATGGTGCTTTCATAGAAAGCCTGACAATGTTTTCTTCTTTCACATTCAAGTAAAACAGATTTAATTCAGTCTGCCAGAAATGGCTATGCTTCTGCTCTGTGAAAAATATGCTAATGATGAAAATAAGGACTTGACAATTTACTGAATACTAAGCGGAAAATCTGTAATGAATTGCCTGTGTTGTAGTGTTCAGTTTAGTCTCTTTTTTTTTCCTCAGTTGCTATGGAATACTAGAAATAGCATGAAGAAGATTATACTGTTTTGTGGGATGTTGTGCATGTCCCTTAGGACAGAATGCTTATAAATAAAGACAAAAGTCAGCTGTGGGATAAATGAAATTCAAAGCAGTAATAAATAATAGGCTTAAATACTAACATTTCAATGCAAAAGAGAAATACACAGAACAAAAACAATTGCCAAAAAAATTCAACCCCAACAAATAAATCTCAATCAGCAACCAGCAAGTTGAAACCTAGAGTAATTCATTTTACACCTGCAAGGAAAAGCAGCTTCTTAGGTTACTTGTATGGTGCAACAAAAGCTCACAAATCCATTAAACGCAGGCATGTCTTCAAGTTCTCAGCCAGACTTCAATTTTCACTGCAGGTTTTAAGCCTTCAGCAGATTAAACCCTTTTCCTAAGCATATTTTACCAGAGTGTACATTCAAAAGGTGACTCCTTCTAGCTAAAGTGTCTGTATCCTTCTGTGTTTGAAATTTTTATATATATGGCTGCTCCTGACAGGCTTACGTGTTGAATCACATTTGTCCAACTACTACGTGAAGTAAATACCGTAGATTATTCTTGCCTTTTCCAAGCACAAGAGAGCTGAGCAAGGTTACTGGCTACTCAGCAAGAATCTCACATTTTGCCCCTAACTAGCATCAGTTATATCTATTAGTTATATCAGTTGCACTGACATTAAGCTCTCTTCCTTCTGACTTCTATTTCAAAACCACTGGTTTATTACCTCTCTACTTTAGTGTAAATACATGGTAGATCTTTATTTCAGTACAATGATGGAAAGAAAAACACATTCTGTCAACTTTCAGTTTCCATAAAATACTTTTGAAAATTTTGTGTCTGGACAGCCATGGACAACTATATTCTTCTATGTTCTTGCTTCTCTAAAAGCGATGCTGGCAAAACAATCTGATAAAGGCAGTAAAATCAGAGAATGCATTTAATCTACCTACCTCTCACATAGTCATGTTTATAGAACTGCAGCCAGACCTCAGATAAAAGGACAAGAAAACAGTCTGTATACTGGAAAACTGCATCTCTTCAGTAATTTTTTTTTTTTTAAATGAGGCTTAGTGCACTACATTATAGGAAACATACTACATACACACAAAACAAAATAACTACCAAACCAAACAAAAACCCCACCCCAAAACAAATAAACCAACCCTAAAACTTTCACTGCTTGGAGGATGGATTGAAGATATGGTGAAACTTTCCTGATGTAACTTCAGAGAGTATGTGATTATTTTGAATGTATTTAGGTCTCTTGCATATCTTTATTTAATTTCTCTTTCTGAAAAAGAGACACTATTTTTAATGTAGAATTACTCTTCAAAATACAGAAACATTAAAGAAAAAAGATCTGTAGCATACATTGTAGTTACACTGTCTAGGAGAGATGTGGGAAGACAGACATGACACAATACACTCTTTTGGTAACACCAATTTATAATGCAGAAGGTTTCTCTTTTCATCAGCCTGAACTACATTGTTGCTTTGAAGTCTCTTTCCGTAGTAGTCTACACTGAGAGACACAACATAGGAAAAAGCCAACACAACTTAGATTCTTCCATTAAACATCAGAATAAACTGATAAAGGAATCACCACAATATGAAAAGCAACACTGGAATTGTTGACAAATTTACATTATCTAGTCACAGCTGATGTCCTCCTCCTACTTCAAAATAAAACAACCTTTAACAGGAAGTGGTGTCATGAGTGCACAAAGCTAGTAAATATTTTAAGATCTGCACTGCTATCAATTATTTGTTACATTTAAGTTGCTGGATTTCCACCTCTATTAAAAAAGGAGCATCTTTAACATTACATTAATGGAGGTCTTAATTTCAGAATATTGGGCTGTGATAAGGAGGAAGGACTTGGATGCACTTAAACATAAAAAAATCTTGCAATATAGATCTTTAGAACTTGAAACATTTATCACATCACAAAATCTAACTATCACAATTTTTCCTAGCACAGGTAAAAAAGATAAACTTTTAAATTTTTCACATATCCTCTGAATTATTATAACTTGAATATCTAACAATCGTACAGGCACTCTCCCTTACCAGTAAAGCATCAACCAAATAAAAAAAGCTTTATATAGACAGATTAAGCTTGAGTGGAAGGAGCAGAAACCTAAACAGCACAAGTAAAATAAAAAGAGTTTAACAGCACCGAGGAGACAAGCATGTCACACAGACTGGATTCCTGTTTTCCCAATCTTTGCAGATGTATTTTGCAGAACTGCTAATAGATGGAAAGCAAAAAAGGTCTATGGCAGATCTTAAAAAAAAAAAAAATTTCAAAAATTAAAAAAAAAAAAAAAAATCAAGCAGGACTATATCCTGTCATTTACATGAAAGGTGGAAAGGCGGTTACCATGTATGTTTTAGTACCCAAATACAGAGAAATATTGTACCAAATGGAAAACTGAAGTCCTCACACTAAATGGGCAAAAATGCATATGGAAAAGTAACAGCAACACACTAATCTTAAAGAAAAGAGAATCGACTGTTATAAAATCTCAGTTGACCCAAGAATGCAGGAACAAACTTCAACATGATGACAAATCAAGGGCTAAGTACAAAAGAGGAAACCATATGAACTTTTCTAAATCATCAGTTGAAGGTCCCAGACATGGCAAAATAATGGAATTATTTTATTTTCTCATAACTCCTCCTGGAACCAAACTAAGGAAGAGCGCTTGACCAGTCCTAAGTCAGAATATCAAATAAATACTGGGATGTTTACAAGGTAACACTTGAGAAAATTTCAGGCACGTGGAATCGAGTTTGAGTCCTCAAAAGAAGGGAAGAAGGATGACAGCAGATCAGGGTAACTGGAGACCATGGGGTGGGTGACCTTGTATGAGAAGGCAGGAAGATTTATCTTGCAGAAAACTTCTGGGACACAGGACTGCATATAGGTGGGAACTAGCAGATACTGCACAGGCAACACCAATTTAATGGACAGGATATTGGGAGTGGAGGAGCCAAGGACCTAGCTCTATGTTTAGCTTTGATAAATATTACTTTGCTTCTGTCTCCACTCTCTTTTTACATATGCTCAATTAATACTCTTATCAGTAAGAACAATATCCTCCAAAGTATTCTGTGTCATACTCAAAAGGTACTTACAATTTAAGCTATGCCATTTATCATCTGAAACTCAAATTCACACCTTAATTATAAAGGTAGCTTTATAAGAACCACTGATGTGGAGACTGATTTTACTTGACTGTTTATTAAAGACCCTAGAAAGAGACTCCACTCTCCTGTGAAGGAAAGAAGAACAGCATTAAAACAAATACAACTCTCCAGGTAATTTCTAAAATACTAAAATATGGAGAAAAAATTAAGATAATGGTAGCTCAGGCAAAAAAAAAAAAAAAAAAAAAAAAAAAAAAAAAAAAAACATACCAGGTAGCTAAATGCCTTATATTGAAATATATCTTATATAGGTATACACAACGGAAAACTCACCATGACTAAAAAATTCTTCGTCTTTGCAATTCACTGAGGTTTTATTATTCATTTGAGGTTTTATTATTTTACATCTGTTTTACATCTCACTCAAAACCAGTTTTCCAAATCAATACAAAGGTGGGATTACTTCTGTCCAGATAAAAGCAAGCTTTTAACAGTAGGGTAATCACTATGCAGCAATACGCAATCAAGAATTCACAACCCGGACTTTAGGCTTGAGTTAATACCTTAGCTGTTCTAGGGCTACATCACAAACAAAAACTGAAATAATTATTACAGAGGTGACAGGGGTGTGATTATGCAAGTTACAGTTCCAATCCTGGAATACATTATAGGAAACCCACTGGTTTTTACCAGGTTAAACTGCACCACACATAACAATGCTGGGAATGTCTAGGCAAGAAGGAGCAAGCCTGAGATTTTCAGCTGGCAAATTGCTGCTATCAGAACTGCCTACCAAATTAGGTGGTCTGTTGGTACACTGGGAAGAACAGCATTTCAAAGGCATGTCTGAAGTGAATTTATGCAGAAAGACAGGTTGTACTGAAAGTTTGCTTCTTTCACTGCTCTACAGCCAAAAGCCACATCTGTAGAAGCATGAAAATCAACCTAATAATGCCAGGCAAAAGAATCTGAATAGCTTTCTCCCTCTCTTTCCATCACGGCTTGGTTTCAGTCCATTGCAGGCAATAACTACCTTCAGACAAAACGATGCACTCCCTTCAGCTGAAGAGGCTCCCAAATAAATTCTATCAGACATATGCAACCACAGAAGCCTCCTAACTCTCTGTGCTCTTCCGTTGGCAACCATAGCCTTAAGACAAGAACTGTGGTTCTTTCAATTAAATTTTTAAGCGGTTTTAGTAATTGCAGGGCATTTGTTCGGTTTTTTTTTCTTTTCTAAGTGAAAGATAAAAACTGTGACTTAATAATTATGAATCGCAATGACATCTTGGAATGACTTTACAGAGAAAGAAAGTAAAAAATTCTCTGTCTATATGCACACAATAACACAAGGAACCTGAAAACAACAAACAACAGAAGACAGTTGCCAGCTCATTTAGCCTATTTACAGAAACAGCAGCATTCAGAAGGGATTTTTTTTTAAGTCAATAGCTCTAAGGATGAAGTATGCAAAGGCTTAAAGAGACACTGTCAAAAAGATCAAAGGATTCACAAATGATGGTAATATTTTCAGGAGTCCCCTCTAACTTCAAAGCTAAAGACAGACCCTGCATGGATCCTGTGTTTTATTCCACTGATGACTCCACTCCACAGTTCAAAATGGGTTTAATTCTAGCTAACCCACTAGTTTCATGTTTTTGCACAAAGACTGTAAATCTAGTGTCTTTGAGATTTATTTGGGTCATACTTTGCTGCTTTCCTAGGCTCAGAAGACTTAATATGTTATGATATCATTCATGATAAATATTATCAACACCGTGGAGTGCAGAAGAAACAGCACTACTGCCAGCGCCAGTGGCAAGCATCTCTTCTTAGTCTTCTGAAAGACTACTGTCACAACAACAAATCAATAGCTTAGTCTTGCAAAGCAAAAGGCAAAATATGCAGAGGAAAAAACAGATGAAGAGGAGGAGATATGACTGGTGCTCTGATTCCCATAGTTGAAATTAAGATCAACAAAGAAACATCAAGAGAAAGAAGTTTAAGACTCCTACTGGAAAATGGAAAACAGAGTGAGACAAAGAAGCTTTTTAAAAACTCTTCTATGAATCACACGAACAGAATAATGCAAGTTAGTTGACCATACAGAAGGCAATTACTCCAGCTGAACAGCAAAACACTATGAAATTGTCCCATTCCAGAGTTCACACTCCTGAGTCTCATGGAGGAGGAACGCAAATAGTTAGCATAGCTGTGGGCTAAAGTTGTACTCCAAGAAATTAAGCAGCTTGTCCCATTTTGAAAGTTTATTGGCTTTTAACTTGTAGTGAGAATCTTTGGCTTTAATCTTATCCAGACAAGTCAATTTTCCAGCCTAACCAAGCAAAGGAGAAAGGGAACTACAGAAAGCCAAGACATAATCTAGGGTTATTAGCATCAAACATTTATCAGAGTTTGGCTGGATATTCTCCCCTAGGACTCAAACAATGTGTATGGCCCAAGTACTGAATATTGTTCTAAAAAAAATCATAGAAAAACCTGGATCAAGAGATATACTAGTTCATTCCCCTAGTTCAAGGCAGGATCAACCTAATCTACATAACTCCTGACAGACACATTGCTACAGTGGGTTTTGGTGAGACCTACCAATCTCTAACATCTCTTCCATAGCTCATGAAAGGAATTAATTATTCCTGTTATGAAAAAAAAAAACCTTTGTAGTTTCTAATTGGAATCTTCTCTTTCTACAATTTAAAGGCCTTATTTCTTGTTCCATCCATAACAGACATTCAGGATAACTTACTCCCTCCTTCTTTTCCTATCTTTTGTGTAGCTGAAGATTTACTATGCCTGTACTCAACCTTCTCTTCCTTTATCCAAACAACTAATTCATACCAGCTTCTGTCTTATTGTTATCTCCCTGATAATCTTAAGCGGTCTTCAATTGATCCTATTCCTCACAAAGGTGCAGTGCTCCAAACCGAATGGAACCGATAGGTTACTTCTGGTGGTTCTACAGGCAGTTTCCAGGGAATGACAAAAAAGGACAAAACCAAGGGAAAAGAAAGATAGGGACAGAAAAGTATCTGGCAGGTTTCTGGGACTGTACTGGGTTGACTTGAACCCATAGGGAAGAAGCAGCTAAAACACTGAGCATTCATGAAGGGATGATTCCTCATTTTTAGGAAAGCAAGGGAGAACACAAAAAGAAGAAAAAGGGCTTCAGGAAATTAAACTTCAGCAAACTCGCCCACACAACATGCACAAAGAAATTTGTGTAAGCACACCAGCAGAAAGGAAACTGACTTACTCTTCTCCAAGAAGGGGTTGGCACTGAGTACTTACACTCAAAGCACAGGAGTGCTAATGCCTAATCAGAAACATGTCTATGATTAGACAGCTGCTAAAACCAACACCAGGAACAAACATGGGAAAATTGATTAGATGATAATTAAATAAATTAGGTATTCTCACATCAGTTAAATGTGCTGAAATTTGCCATAGGTAATTAAAGCTGACTGGATCAGTCTCAGAATTATCAGTAGTAATTTTTGAGAATTTGTAGAGGATAGCAGTGACTCCAAAAGAATGGAAAATGCTCAGAGATTAGCTTTTAAAAAAAAAAATGAAAAAAGACAGGTCCAAAGAAGTGGAGATGCAGCAACTGAATTTATTTTCCCCCAAAATAAGGAATAAAAATTATTTGGAAGTATTTAGCAGATAAGAAGTTGAGTAATATATAGGCCTGTCAAGAACAAGTTACATCACATCTATCAAAATATTCTCTGTGACATAGCAGCAGACCCTGTAGCTAGAGAAGCAGCAGTAAGTACCATATAGCCCAACCTAATAGTCATAATCGCATAGCCCAAAACCAAGTTTTTGGTCACTGTTTCCCATGGACTTCCATAAGCAAAAAGAAATATAATGCTACAAAAGAAAGCAAGTTCTAATAAGCAGATGACACTAAACCTTGGAAAAGCTGCATGCATGCTGGATGACAAGAGTACATTGTTAAAGCAATCCCACTGAATTTGAGAAACAGTCTGCAGAAAACCTAAATACCATTCAGTGAGAGAAATTTTAGGGCTTAACAAGAATAAGTAATAAAAGAAATGCAAGATGGAGAACAACTAGTGAGGCAGCAGCACAGCAGAAAAGGAGCACTGAGGCAAGAATGGATCATACTCTGACTAGTAGTCTGTGTCACACTAGCAAAATCAGCAAAATCTCATGCTAGGGTGTATAGACAGCAGGTGGAGAGCCTAGAAATTTACAGCAGGACAGGGAAACGTTTTCAGGACAGAAAATCCAGAGCACTGTGCACTGAAGTGAGCTGCTGTCTATTTTCCTTGTAAAGAGATTTCAGTGTCCAGGTCTGTTGGCCTGACACTGTTCACTATCACCACAGGCACGAATGTTAAGCAAACACTTCTCCCTCCTCCCCACCACCCACAGAAGAAAGCCATACATTTTCTACATCCCTGAAAGTTTTTACTCCTTCTAGGTAGCAGAAGAACTGCCTGCTGACCATTTTACAATGAACCAGCATAACAGGAAATATATTTAAGAAACAAAAATGAGTTTTTCCTTCCCCAAGATATAAAACACTAGGTGCGTGTATACCCTCTCACAGGACATATCAGTAGAGTTGTTGGTTTTCTTCTAACATATATCTGCTTTGCAAATTTGGAATTTAATCCTTTTGTATTTAATTACATGAGTAATACAAAAATAAATGTGCAACTTGACGTATTTATGGCAAAAAAAGAAAAAGAGGCTGAATAGTCTGACAGTGCTTTTTTAAAGATCACACATAATGACAATGAGAGCTGAAAATCATATATTATTCTTTCAGATTTACTATCACAGCAAAAAGTTTTAGATTAATTAATGCTGCAACATATATGAAAAATGACTAAGCCAATTAACCTCATTCATCTCTAAGTGGAAGAGTAGAGAGGAGAGTTTTTTAAGAACTTAACGTAGAATTGCCAAGTTTCTACTGACAATGATAATCCGTATAAAGGAATAAGTAAAGTGTACTAGAGTAGTACCATATTCCTGGCACAAGTTCAGACTTGGAAGAATACACAAATCAATACAGAATAAACTATGCTAGTGCCATTCCACTGCTTATGGCCAGGTGACTGCACATCATAAATTTACATCCCTTGCTCGTCTTAGCTGGCTGCAGCAGAGAGACCAAGAAAGACCATCTTTAGTAATGGCAAAGGAACCAACTGGCAGAAAGGTACTGAAAGAAATTGCAGAGCTGGCTGAAGCGAACAGCAGACTCTAAATTCAAGTACTGTGAAAACCAAACATTCCTTACACGCTGAGGCCCCATCAACAAATCTATGTATGAAGTCAAACACCTTATTGGCTCCTACTATGTGTTAGGCACTCAGACAACTCTGAAAGTTTTTCCCTAATCAATATTAAAATGCAGCAGAAACACAACTTTTACATTAAATCAGAAGTTAAATGAAAATTCAAATACTTAAAAATCAATACAGAATGAACATTTTTTCATTTTACAATTGCTGAATTTACAATTTTTAGGCTAAGGAGTTTAGGATGAAAATATTTCAAGTATAAGGAACATTGAATTTTTTCCTTCTCAGTTTTTCAGAACTCATGACCGCATATAGCATCCTGCAATCTACTACACTGTCACATGTACCTGCATGTATCATGAATAAAAATCAGAATGAATCTGAATTTCTTTCCTATTTCTCTGCAATTCTCAGTTTCTTAGTAATCGACAAAATGAAAGATCATCTAGTTTGGAACCTCTTTAAAGGAATCTTTCTCTTACTATTCATTCTGCAGCAATTAAAAAGGGCTTTGACTTTTTCTATATTTAAAATATAACACATTGCCTTCGCTCCCTCCCATAGGTTTTCCACTCAAAATTTTATTCATGCACTGATCACAAAAACAAGAACATTTTAGAATTACAAAGAAATGCTATTATCAGGCATTTGAGCCCCTCCCATGCAATTGTCTCATATCACAAGACATAAAAAGAAAGCAATCCATTCACTGCTGTGAGAAACAGTATCTTAATAGAACAGATTTTCAAAACTGTGGTTTTTTGCATTTTGTTGCTGTTGCATGCAAATCATGCATGTTTGGACATTAATTTTCAAAAGTTTTCATCCCCTTGCTTCCTTGAAATCATTGCCAAATATACTCAAAGCAATTTCTTGACAGGAACTAAAGCACTTTAAATCTGTAAAAGGTAGCAAATTCAATTTCACTTTGCATACCATCTCTTTTGCAATTTTATCAAAATACAGCTATTATGAGCATGTTATGAGGCTACCAACAAAGAAGTGCATGGTTATGCTGTGCAAACAATCATGCAGATTGTATTCTGATCTGTTTCCTAGGAACACAGAATTCAGTAAAAATACGTCCCGTGGTTACTTCTGGTTCACCTTTACACGGACTTTGAAGTTCTCTTGTTCTGAACATTAGGTTCCACACTAGAAAAATATAATTAAAATAAAAGCACATCTCCCTGTGCTCTGAGACAGCAACAAGTATTAAAACAATTTATCAAAGTAGAAAAATTTTACTATAATATTTGGAGAAGACGCAAGTCCATCTTGTAGGAGACCCCCACCAGCCAACCAATTTTTCCTTATTTTCACTTCCTGCCCAAGTTGCCACTTGCAGGTCACTAGAGCACCTAGCAAGTAGACAGTCACCTTTGAGAACAAAAAGCTGCACGTACATCTGAACCAGGCAGCAATGGAAAACAGATGATTGATTTCCACAGTCTCTGGATAACCTATCTATCCTCTAAAAGCCTAACTATCATCGCTTGAATCTACACCCAAAGTACGCTGTTATTAAGCAAGCCTGCAGCTGAGTTGCTGTATCAGTTACCATATCCATGCTCTGCAGACAAACTAGTGTCCAAACCCTGCTCTCCTTCCATCCCAGTTCTTCATCAGCACAGTCTCTGTTACCACAGGCAACACCAACCTGTCCTAACAGTGGTTTAAGTGCCAGACCATAAACCCAAGGGAGAAGTGCACCAAGCGTCATCCTGCACTTTCTCTATGTACACAGTGGCAGAGGCAACCCAGCTGTCGAGCTTCAGTCCTTAAGCAAAAATGAGACATAGCACTGGGCTGTTTGAGCAGATCACACTGTCTTTCTAAACAAAGGCTACTGGACTGGAGCAGGCCCACAGACTCCTTTGGGAAGATACGAAGTTAAGCCAGTCACTAACCCTGTTAATAGTCTTGACCTAACAATCAAAACCCATCTGCTGTATTTCCCACTCTGATACTGGAGATCAATTCAGTCAGCACTTTTAAGTTTTGTAAAGATTATATACCATTCATAGATCGTTTTCATAGAAATAGCAAAAATACAGAATATATAAACACTGACCTTGTTTCTTTTAACCCTTCTTTCTGAATGACTTCCAGTATTTGTTTTGCAGTCATTGGTGAGTTGGGGTACTTTTCCAATGCCTAAAAAGAAATAATAAATGTGTAAGTGACAAGACACAGCTGTCCTGTGAATCTGAAAGGTTATGTGATCATGCAGTTTTTATGCAGTCATTTGTGAAAGGCAGGGAACAATAGTGTTGAGACTGGAGTCCTCTGTCTGTTGGAAGGCCAGGTACAAGCCAGGAAACTGCAGCAAGAAAAAGATATACTTGCTGCTTCTGTACATCGTCTGCCACATCTGCCTGGGAAAACTCTCACCGGGTTACAAATAAAACAGTTGGAATACGCAACTGGTTTTATGACACAGCAACAGATTTTCTTTCAGGCATGAGGGGAAAAACATAAAACACAGAGCCAAAGAGGAAAAAAACCCAAAAAAAACCCACTAGCACTTTCTCTGATTTTTATTACTTGAGAATTCTTTGAGGTCATTTGACTATTCTACACTTAGCTTTGTCACGACCTCAGAAAAAAATTGGCTAAAACCTTCCATTTGTAGACCAGGAGCTACTGTAAGAATTGACACAGTGGGATTTCAATTTTAAAATGCTTTTTTATTCTAAAAACAATGAAAAATGAAGCAGTCAGAACAGTCACAGCACACAAGATGCTACATGACAGAGTGCAGTACATTTTTCCAGTTCAGCTCAGTTTTCCACTCCTTTGCCTTTTCCAATTGAGCCCAAAGTAACTCAGTCCTCTTTACAGATAGAACCATCTTGTAAGGATTTTTCTGATTTTCTACTTCCTTTTAGTCCCCATCAGTTTTATGCTGTTAAACAAACAGCCACTCTTTTGCTCATGTAAAATGCCAGACTGATAGCCCTGGAAAATGAAACCCTTCAATCAGAAGTAAAAGGTGCGGCACAAGCCACAGCAATCAAGCTTCCCAGAGCATCTTGCCAACATATCTCAGCCAGAACTTATATTTCTACCCCCGTAAATATGAAATCAGTTTGGTCTGATTCAAATGATCCTGAGCTTCTCCCTAGCAGTCACCAAATAATGGCAGCTGTGAAAGTAGCTACTACTATGTGGATACCTGCCCACTAGGAACTAGACACACCACCACATCATATCACACAAGTCAAACTGAAGGGTGCTGGCCAGGGCTGTAATTCAGCAGCTCACCTAAAGCCAAAGACAGCCTACTCACTACAGCTTGACCCACTCAGCCCTTTTCTGCCATTTTACCATTCTGATTTCCTGCCTGTTCTCTTTCACAGCCAAAACGCAGCTTACCAAATCCTTCAATTCTTTGTTAGAGATGAGCTTTGCATCCTTTATCTTTCAGTTCCACAAAGGGAAACATATAGGTGAAAGCTGCACTAGCAAGGTCTGGGAGCTGAACTGAGCTTATCTCATGTACATCAATAGGCAAGATTCAAAAGGGACCCATCAGGAAAGGAAAACTGAAAGGTGATTTGAAAGGAGAAAGAAGAGAGGGTTGGAAAGAGTAAAAGTACAGCAATGAGTAAGGACAGAAGAAACTGCACAGGGCTGGGAAAAGGGCCATTGCACACAAGGGAAGAGAAATGATATGATGTATTAGTGACAGAACAACAATGACACATTGGAAAAATGACAATGTGTATAAAGATTAAGAGTAGGATGAGAAAAGATTAATGGTGTGAAGAGACAAAAATGGAAACTTTAACCTTCAGAGAGAAGACAAAGTACAAGGTAAAATGAGAATACAACAAAATAAAGGGAAAAGAGGAGAATTAAACTGGGAACATTCCAGAGGGAAAACTGGAAAGGACAGGAGAGGGTACTACACTGTACTGGACACGGCTATGAAGGAAACTTTGTGCACTTGAAAGTGGGGTTACTCACTGTGGAGGATTCCCTGTTTCTCTTCCTGAGTACAGGCCCCTCAGCACACCTGGGCAGCTCCTCCCTGCAATTGAGAAAATTTGGGTAGCCCTGTCCCCTTCTCTACGACATCACATCCTACTCTATAAAGTCAGTAAAAGTGCCAAGTATTTACCACGAGAGTTCGACAACAATGGGAAAGAAACAATAAAGCTATGCAAACATCAGAAGTCACCCTGTCCTGGACAATGGGAGAAGGGAGAGCAGTTTGTGCTGAGGAAGCTGCACTGAACTGGCTGTGGAAACAATGGCCAGACATACTGATATGGAAGATCATCTTCACCAAACAACAATGAAACCAACAAGTAGGATGCATAACACCACTACAGAAAGTTTAATGAAACCCACAGGGCAGATTTCAAATACCACAGTATGAAGTGAACACATTCAGGGTATAATGACAAATTGAAATGCAGACTATGTCAGACAGGCTGAAAGTGCTGGAGTAAACAATTGCCCATTGTGTGGATTTGCCTTACACTGGACGTGTAGCGTGGGCTGCAGTTCATATACCCCATGAATTTAGTTCTGTTCATCTAACCCTTTAAACCCTGTTATTTAAAGAACTGTTCATACCCTAACTGAAAAACATTAATTCTCTGATTCAAACACTGCTGAAGTTGAAAATCCTGTTATTATGTACACGATTAAGTTTTCCTTATCATAACAAAGATTAATTAGCAGACAACCTTCATAAGGATGGGTTTTTTCTGTCGCTCCCACCATGCTGTCCATCCTCATCGTTGTTCCTCCCCCCCAGTTTTACCCTAATCATTTATCACAGTAAGAAAATAAAAATAATTACTTGTAAAAACCTTTCAATGATAATATAGTTTTCCTCCCTGAGTTATGGAAAATAGCATCAGAATATTATTTAAGATTCTGTGAACTAATGAATACACTGAACTGATAATTACACTAGTATCTCTTGCTTCTGTATCTCACCGCTAACACTGCTAAACGCCTCCAATTCCTTTTGCATTTCTATGACTTTTAAAAATAATATTAGAAATTCAAACTGAATAACTAACTGTGCCTTAAGGCAAACAACACACTGAAATGCAGAAGGCATAGTTAAGTCATAGGCTTCTTGGTCAGACACAGTAATGCACATCAGGGGAGGAAACCCTAATTTGTTTTAAATATCTTTCTTCTTCCTCCCACTCCATCCACCAACACTCGTATCATATACGGGCAGTGACTAATAATGCTGAAATTAAAGCACGCCAAAGTACTGTCATGAAGAAAATGACTGTTTCAATATATTTTGTTATGAAGGACAATGGCAGGAGAATGGTTTGCACTGACTGCAACCCCTATCAGGGCGGATCAAATATGCTCTACTTATTCCTGCCATTCAACCACAGCCTTAAAAAGGGACAGCTGCTAAATAACTGGGACAAATAACGTGATACCCATCAGGACAATCGGAAAGAGAACACAAGTAGTCTCTGCACAGAGCACATTCTTGGTGTTCATTCAAACCCTGTTTAACAGCTCAAAGAGAAGAAGGTTCAGATCCTACCAAGCACAGTAGAAATCAAACCTCCCAACAAACGGCAGCAGCCTGACAAATTGTTGTATTTGT
This sequence comes from Corvus moneduloides, assembly GCF_009650955.1. Lineage (NCBI taxonomy): Eukaryota > Metazoa > Chordata > Aves > Passeriformes > Corvidae > Corvus > Corvus moneduloides. Next base: position 119,077,990 of record NC_045476.1, on the reverse strand, counting down.
GTCACCTACAGATAGCAACTCACAGCTTCAGAGATATTAAATACTCACACAGATGCCACAAACACATGTATTCCCAGTTTCATTGGAAAAGTCATGTCAGTAATATGGGACAAGAAGAAATACAAATTCCTTTTCTCACCAGGACATCTATCATCATCTCTATGTTGACAACTACTCAGAAAAAATCAGTTGCCACACCAGGGAAAAACACTTTCCAGTGAACTGTTAACAGGAAGACTCTAGTGCAGAGTCAAGACTCAGCTTTGCATAAGACAGAAATCCTGAATGTTCAGCTTGCCTATAAAATCGGAAGAGAACTTCTATGTAATTGATGGGATTATTAGTTTAATTTATATACACAGATGTTTTTGACTACCTGAATCAGATCTGCTCAATCATTTGCATTTCAGACACTGAAGGGAACACAGCAGAGGGACAAAGTGAAGAAAGGCAAACCAGAGAGTTGGCCCCCCTGCCCCCCATAAACATTCCTGCAGAAAGTGGGAAGCTTTGCCTGCAGCTATCAGTTATCACACTGACAGAAAATAATTCTTCTAAATGAGAACCAAGTGTGTTCTGACACTGCGTTGTAGTCCAAAAGCAGTGGGCAGATCAGCCTAGTGGGCTTGATGCTGCTGATTGTGTGACCAGACAGTCTGAAACCAGCCAGAGCTTCTTCCATTTCTGGATGCTGCTGGCAGGGATCTGAAGGTCAGGTAGCTGACAAAAATCAGGACCATTTTATCATAATAGGCTGAGCCACTAGTCACAAACTAAAGCAATTCTCCTTAGAACATTATTTTAAAAAACTGAGGAGGAGGAGAAAGAGGAACAGTACAGTTATTCCCAGTGCTCCTACTCATCAGCTAACATACAAGTCAGGCTGAACTACACAACAGAATCTTTACTGCCTAAAGACAGCAGGGTGAATAAAAGAACAAAAAAAACAACCAAACAAACAAGCAAACAAAACCACCAAACAAAACCCCCCAAAAACTTTCTTTCTCCTAAGCAGAAAATATAAATTATTTTCTAGCCACCCATTACTAAACAAATGAATTGCAAGATGGAGTATCAAACAGGGTACAAGAAATAACAGTATCCTGGAAAAAATCCAGCATTGTCTTCTACAGCTGCTTATGTGAGGTTAACAGGAGGACTGACTTCTATTGTGGGAAATGCCCCACTCAAATCTTTTGTGTTCATTTTTGATTAACAGCTTTAGTCATTGGGGAATTATCAGCAGCTTGGTAAAAGTTCAAAGCCCTTTGTGTGAAGAAAGATGGGTAAATGGTTTGGAGAGGAGGGGAGGGTACACAGTGAGGGAAGAAAGGAACTGCACAGAGATGGACGAAGAGGCAAAAACTGCAAAGAAAGGGTACATGATACACAAAAAAGACGGATGATAACGGTAAATGAACTATGACCTATTTTAACACAAGTTCTCATAGAGGTATTCACAGAACTCTTGATGATAGTGATCAAGAGAAAGGTAAAGAGTAGTTTCCAGGTACTAAAATATTAAAAGAATTTGAAACAGGAGTAATAATTCTCCTGGTAGGACTTTTGTCTTTGGGCAGTTGCAATTACAATAAGGAAATTATAAGATCTAAGTAAAAGAAGGTGTATTTCCTAAGATATGTGCTCTCAGTATGCTCCATATTATGAATTTGTCTTTGTAATTCACAGGACACTACAGATAAGCAAGAAAAGAAACAACAAGCAAGGAAAGGAACAAAGGCATCAAATGAATAACAAAGCAACACATAGAAAATACCATAACATGATGAAATATATTAAGTTTTACCATCTTACTAGTCCACACTTTTTTTAGGTTCGGAGGTAATGCTACTGACCAATAGAGCTCAAATGGTCTAAGCACACTCATAAAGTCATTTTCCCCAGCTCTCTTTCAGTGAAAAGCACTTTACTGTTCCTTTAGCGTGAACTATAGGGAACAACTGGGCAAGTGTTCCCTGCAAGAGCATTTCTGCTATAGAGTTTGTTTGCGAGTTGGTCTGAAACCATCTAGCTTTGCTAACCTGCCAGATACATAAGGCATTATCATCATCTCCTAAAGTACTGAATGAAAGAAAAGGGCAAGAAAGAAACTGAACAGTTTCTTTGTTCACGTCATTGCTTTAACCGGATCATTTGAGGCTTGTTCTAAGACGCCTGAAACTTTTATTGTTCTCTCCAAAATTTATTTATAATGTCATATTTCAAATGGATATAAAGGCAGCTTTGGAAATTCCAGATAAACTGTACACTTGACATTTTGAATTCAAAAGAAATTGGATTACAGTTCAGTTAAAATTAAGATACAATTGGGCTATTCCTTTAAAAGGCACAAGCCTTAACAGCAGTGACATCCTGCCATTCCTAGTGGCCTCATACATCACAACAGAAAATGCAGGGTAAAGTTTTTAGCTCTAAACAACTGACATAGTAACTTATTGATCTAGTCTAATATACTGAAAAAAATGGAAACCTTATATTTCTCTCTTTACTAATGCAATCAGCCTGTCCAAGCAACCAGGAACTTTCACTTAAAGGCTCAGTCAGGACAGATCATAAACACCTCTGTGACTGTAACAGGATAAACCTAGTGAGCACACAGAATCCTATCAGATTTCTAAGATCAGGATCAAAGATACCCCAGTGGGCATGGTGTCAAATTTGCTACCCCAGTATGGGTTCCACTGTTAGCAGCAGGATTACTAACAATGATTTCAGTTCAAGCCAACGGAGCACCCAGATTCCCAGAATGACTGCTCAGTTCTGACAGCAAAGTCCAGACTTCTGTTTTACCATGCAAGCCACACCTTTCCTTGTTTTCTACAGCAATACTCCATTGCCTCTCACTCTGCCCAGCCTTTCCCTACTCTCAAAGTGACACTCGTCTTCTGAGGTGTTGCAATACCCCTAAATCCCACCTTCCCACATCCCTACCAAAATACCTTTCATCCCTAGTCCTTACCACAGTACAGGCCTACAGGATACTCCTACGTCCTCTACCCCTTCAAACATGAGCACATTCATACAGATGCAGCTCATGCCATGGGTCTCCCAAAACCTGCACACAGGCACACAAGTGCTGTCCAGATAGTCAGCACTGGCACCTTGCTGGCAGCACACTATAGCTGTTAGGTGCTGACAGGAAAAATTGTGATGCAAACCTCCTCTGGCTTGTGGACCATATTCTCTTGCCTACTTAGTTTAGAGTAGAAGTTTCACCAGTGCTGAACCAGCTGAAAAACTTGGGCCAAAGCTTTTAAAACTACAAATCATTATTTCAGAGAAGGGACAAGAAGCAAAAGAAAAGCTCTGGCATCCAAAACCATTACTGAAATCTGTATTCATTCAATAATCACACAGGCCACTTTCCTGAAATGCCTCTAATTGTGGCAGGGATAAAAATTCCCCTTTGGCACCTACTTGGTACAAAATGAAGAGACACCTTGCTTAGGTGACTGGCAGCAATGGAGCTGAATGGATACCAGTGCCCTGTCAGCTGCCTTTACATTACAGATAACAGAGGAAAGAACTACCATCAGTGTGAATACATTCATCACTACTAAAGGAACAAAACACCCCTAAAAACCTAAGAAACACCAAACCTCAAACACATTTTTTCCATATATGCTGTCCTCTCTATTGGAAGACGATGCTGATTTTTTTTTCTGAGGCACTGAAAGGTTTGCTGTATAACTTATGTTTCAGCATAGTAGGATAAATTAAAAAAAAATTATTAGAAAGAGCAAAACTCTACAGAAAAATCAACAGAGAGAATGAATATATGTTTGTTTCAGAAGCTTTCATCGCTTATTTTCCTCAGGCGAGCGTAATGTGTAAGGGTTACTTTTAATGCGAGAAATAAAATTCCTACTGGCTACTCTCCGAATGCACCAAATTTAACAGGAGGTGACAGTTGTGCTGATTTTCTTGCCATTGCTTTACTATCAGAGCTTATCTTGTTTGACAGTGTCCTAAAGATACAGACCTAAGACTTCTGGAAGGCGAAAAAGAAAACAGGAAAAAAGAAAACAGAAGAGAAAATAGAAAACAAAATATTTTAAACTATGCACTCTACATAAATATTCTTACATATTAGTTTTAACCATTTTAAGCACTTCATCCAGGTAAAACTGACCCACTAGAAAAAGAAGTTTAACAATGCAACTGACATTGATTCTATTGACGCACCATTAATATATTTATGTTTATAGAGTATGTTTAATGACAGCAAACATAAAACCATAAAAATTATCCTTCCGTTTTAATTGTGTAGGATAGATGACAAGAAACTAGCTCATTAAATTTACAGCACATTTTGATGTTTTGGTGAACGACCAGGGTAAGTCACACTGATCCTCTTAACGTCAGAAGGGAAGTCCATAAACTTCAGAACTCATTAGTCTGGACTGTTCCTCATTCACGGGATGATACACCCTTCAAAATAATAAGCAAAAGGAGATGCAGAACATAACTAAGAATCTTTCTTAATAATTATATCCCAGAAGGAAAGACCACAATGTGTCTAATACACAAAACACAGAATTAAATTCCTGAGAGGTGTACAGCAAGTAAAAAAAACAGAACAGAAAGCCACTTTCAGTTCTTTAAGTTCCCTGAGTCCACCTGTTCAAGTACTGAGAGAAAATGGAAAACCAGAATTTCCACAAAATGGAAACGGAAAACCAAAATTTCCACAAAACTAAAAATTTTGATCCAAAACCAATGGCTTAGTTTTGGAGTTTTTGGGGGGAGGGAGAAGTGTTCTTTATTTTAAATAGGAGAGCTAGTCCTTCTTGTTGGAACAGACAATAGGAAAGAGCAGAGCTACGAGTTCTTGCATGTTATGTACCTTTTTTCCTTCCAAACCCTGCACAATTATTTCACATCAGGCTTTATTAGTCTGAATCATGACATCATTATGTACAGAGTACAGACCACTGGCACAATCCAGATCTACTGCCTAAATTGCTCTGAGAATAGATATGATAAGTCATGTTTTTGAACTAAAGAAATACAGCCTTCTCAAAGAATGTGTAAAGAGAGAATTCTTTTGTTAGCTGTCAGGGAGATTTTGCTATCTCTGTTAAATATATAATGGTTAGTGTCATAACGAAGATCAGCCATCGTGTTACGGCATTTATCTTCATGAGTGAAGAGAGGAAGGGCTACTGTGATTTATTCCGTCTCTCCTCATGAGATGATTAATGCCGTAAGAGATTAGTCTTCAGTACTGACTTGTACACAGAATATAACACAGGGCTGGAGTGGGATGCTAAGCAGTTTTAATTGCCACAAGTTTGGAAGCCCACATTACTTACATATGGCACGGTTGACAATTAGTCATCTAAGATTTTCAAAAATAGGAGAATATTTTGCAGCTCACTACCTCATATCCATTTTGTGCCATTTATTTGTTCAGTCCTTCTTAGCAGTCTTTCCACATAGTCCCTTCCCCCATCTCATCACCTAAGTCCACCCACACTTGTCCTCTTAAACACATCATTTATTGTAAATTGAAGTCCATACTAGTGGTTTATATCAATTTTTGGTAGCATCTGTTTAAAGGTTTAAAAAATACACTATTTAACAGCTATTACTAAGAAACATTTGTCACAACACAGGCAGATTAGAAAGAGTATATAATGGCTCGGTATCTAAGTTTGTATAAGCTTTCCTCAAGATATGAGAAAAGTTACGTGCTCATCTCTTCCCAGGGACCTTGTAAAATAATCTGACCAACCTAAACTGAAGGTAATAATTTTTCAAAAGCTTATAACTTCGGAGAAATGCACACAAAATGTTTTGTTAACATGCTGCCTGCTGCTTCTTATGGAAGCAAATACTTCAAATAATACTGTAGTAAAATAAAAAAAAAAACAAACCAAACCAATAAAACAACAAACCAAACAAAATAATCACCAGCATGATAAGCAAAAGTTCTGTTAAAAAGGGAAGAATTCTTTTTCCCCAAAACCGAACATGAATATTCTGCATTTTCTTAAATCTCCTTTTCTGAATACTGCTAAATCAAAAAATCCCTTGATATAAAAGGCTTTTTTGTTAAAAACAGCAATTCCTTACCATTGGTGTACATCAAACAGAACACTTTATTAAAAAGCTCTCATGATAAAGTGTTATCTTTATCTAGGCTCCTCAAATATTGACTTAAACATTTTTATCAGGCTGTTAATCACATCCACATTCAACATGAACAGCAACTGAGACCAGTCCTGACAGCCAGGTAACAGGGCAACATTATGGCAGGGAAAAAGTATTGTGAAAGCTAAGGACATTTCTTATTGATGGTAAGTGGATAGGAGAGAAAAATCAATGGGTCCTCATCAGTACAACTGTCTACCAGCTGGATGCTGATTTTCCTTAGAGATTAAAACCAATAGGAGCAATCACTTGGCACAGGTGAACAAATTCAATAGTACCTCCAGTCTATAAAGAAGAAAAGTGAACAGTGAATTCAAGGCTGGAGTTCATGAAGAGACAAAATGCTGATTGTTAAACCAACAGTTTGCAATCAGATCTTGAAACAAAATACAGAACATGTCTTGCCCCATGGGGGTACGATCTGAAACTGTTCAGGATAATCTGCAACTGTTGTGAAGGTTCCAAACTCCTGACTCTGCCTAAAGGAATTATTTCAAGCTGCAAGACTGGCTGACCCCTCCAAGTCAAGCTGGACTGGACTGACCAGGTTACAGTACAGTGTGAAATGGCCATCAGCTACACACATCATGCAACTACCAAAAGCCAGGATCACAGCAAAGTAATTGGTCAACAGAGAGGAATCACAGAGGATTTTATAAGGGAATATAAATGCAGAGACTTCTCATAAAACTAGGCTTCCTGTTCAAGACAGGCTTCTTTTTTTAAGGGTCCCTAATATCATAGCATATTTCTTATCCTAAGACCCCTCACTACACACTGAACAGATCAAACTGTTATCTGTCAGGATGGTAACTGTAACCCAAGGAAAGCAAACAGAGAGTAAAACATGGCTGTTGTACAGTATATTCTATCATGCATTCTTTGCTTTTTCTATGAGAAACAACATAGGTACACATAAAGATCTGAGTCTTCCCAAAGTCACATCTCCTCAGCAAATGTAGCACTAAAAATTGTCAGCTCCTAAGAAATGCTACTGGCAAATAAATTCGATGTCTATGGGATTTATGCACATAATTTTATATTTAGTGTTTTAGAAGTTGATAATAATACATTTTAGCTGTATGGAAAAATAATCTATTTTAGCTGTAGGGAAAAATTACAGTGCCTCAACTTGGGCTTCTGGTGTAACTACCAACCTCATACTGTACCTTTGAAACAATCAGAATCACAGAATCACTGAGGTTGGAAAAGATCTCCAAGATCATCGAGTACAACCTTTGACTGAACACCACCTTGTCAACTAGACCACAGCACTAAGTGCCACGTCCAGGCATTTTTTGAACACTTCCAGGATGGTGACTCCATCGCCTTCCTTGGCAGTCCGTTACATTACTTAAACATATTCCAGTAAAAATTTTCTTCCTGTTGTTCAACCTGAACCTCCCCTGGTGCAGTATGAGGCCATTTCCTCTTGTCCTGCTGCTGGTTTCCTGGGAGACCATTCCCCACCTGGCTGCACCCTCCTTTCAGGTGGTTGTAGAGAATTATAAGGTCTCCCCTGAGCCTCCTTTTCTCCAGGATAAACACGCCCAGCTCCCTCAACCACTCCTCATAAGACCTGTGGTCCAGACCCTTCCCCAGCTCTGTTGCCCTTTTCTGGACATGCCCCAGTGCCTCAATGTCTTTCCTGTAGTGAGGGGCCCAGAACTGAACACAGGATTCGAGGTGTGGCCTCACCAGTGCCGAGTACAGAGGGACCATCACTGCCCTCGTCCTGCTGGACAAAAGCTTTCTGATGCAGGCCAGGATGCCATTGGCCTTTTTGGCCACCTGGGCACACACCTGCTCATGTTCAGCCACTGTCAACCAGCGTCCTCAGGTCCTTTTCCATTGGGTCACTTTCCAGCCACTCTTCCCCAGCCTGTGGTACTGCCTGGGGTTGTTGTGACCCTGGTGCAGGACCTGGCACGTGGCCTTGTTGAACCTCATATCACTGGCCTCAGCCCACAGATCCAGCCTGTCCAGATCCCTCTGCAGAGCCTTCCTGCCCTCCAGCAGATCAACACTCCCACCCAACTTGGTGTTATCTGCAAACTCACTGAGGGTTGACTTGATCCCCTCATCCAAATTATTGATAAAGATATTAAACAGGATGTCTCCAATACTGGCCCCAAAATGAGCCCAGGGGAACACCACTGGTGACCAGTCACCATTTGAATTTAACATCATTCACCACTGCTCTCTGGGCTCACCCATCCAACCAGTTTTTAACCCAGAGAAGAGTGCACCCATCAAAGCCATGAGCAGACAGGTTCTACACAAGAATGCTGTGGGAGCCAAGATCGAAGGCTTTACTGAAATCTGGTAGACAACAACCACAGCCTTTCCCTCATCCACTAGATTGATCACCTGGTCATACAAAGAGATCAGCTGGGTCAAGCAGGACCTGACTTTCCTAAACCCGTTCTATTTGGGTGTGATCCCCTGGTTGTCCTGTATGTGCTATGAGATGGCACCTTCCCAGACACCAAGGTCTGGCTGACAGGCCTGTAGTTCCCCAGATCCTCCTTCCAACCCGTCCTGCAGGTGGGCATCACACTGGCCAACCTCCAGTTCTCTGGGTCCCCCCTGGCTCACCAGGACTGGTGATAAATGATGGAGCAGCCTGGCTCTTCCAGCAGCTCTCTCAGTACCCTGGTGTGGATCCCATCCGGCCCCACAGACTTTCGAGTGTCAAGGGGCACAGCAGGGCACTGACTGCTCCCTCCTGGGTTCCAGGGGGTCAGTGTGCTCCCTGTCCCTGTCTACCAACTCAGCAGGCCACCTGCCTTGAGGATATCAGGTCTTTCTGTTGAAGACTGAGGGAAAGAAGGCATCAAGTACCTCAGCCTTTTCCTCATCTTTGGTTACAATGCTCCCCTCCACCTCCAATAAAGAATGGAGATTTTCCTTGGCCTTCTTTTTGTTTTTAATGTATTTATAAAAACACTTCGTATTATCTTTCACAACGGTGGCCGCATTGAGCTGTAGCTGAGCTTTCACCAATCTAATTTTCTCTCTAGAAGACATGATGACATCCTTGCACTCTTCCTGAGTTGTCTGCCCCTATTTCCCAGGGTCATAAACTCTTTTTCTTCTCCCCAGGTTCCAGTGAAAGCTCCCTATTCAGCCAGGCCAGTCTTCTTCCCTGATGGCTCATCTTTTAGCACATAGGGACAGCCTGCTCTTGCGCCTTTAAGATTTCCTTCTTAAAAGTATGTCCAGCTTTCTTGGACCCCTTTGTTTTTAAGTGCTGTTTCCCAAGAGGATCTCTGAAGCACTGTCCTGAACAGGCTGAAGTCTGCCCTCCAGAAGTCCAAGGCAGTTTTGGTGAACTCTTCCTTACTATGCTGAGAACTGAAAACTCCATCAAATCGTGGTCGCTGTGCCCAAGATGCCCTCGGACCTAGAGTCTCCACTGGGAGATTCTAGGAGAATCTCTCCAAAGCAAGAATCTAGATTTTTTTTTTTATTGTTGTTGCTCTAGTAATAATATGGGAAAGATAATTTGAAACCAATTCTGAAAAATTCTAACAGGAGATCTTATTACCAAATAAATGAGAAAATAATTCAGATGACAAACTGGGTTTTTTTCAGTTATTTCAAAGCCATTACTTACCATTTCAACAACACTCCTTTAGCCAAGATAGACCATAGCACAACTTGTTCTAAAAATAAACTGAATGTAACATCATGTAAACATAGTATTTCATTTCCAAGACAAAGGCCCTGTATTTTATAAAGGAGAGAAGACAGACTACTTTTTTTTTAATCTTAGTGTTTCATTGAAATCTTTATATTCTTAAAGTCTGAGAAAAATTCAAATTTTAAAGATGAAGGTTGGGGACTTTAGCTGATGATATAATTAAGTAAAATGGTAGCAAAATTAATAAATAAACAAATTATTTATGACTTTATCACTGAATTGAGAAAGTGGGTTTTTTTCCTCATTTTTTCATTGTCAGTCAGATTTATTGTTTTACTCCCCTCAATATCTTTGCTATTTTATTTCTCATTGGTACAAGAACTTCTCCATTTTCTCCACTGCTCCCCAATGCAGTACAGTCATTTTTCTCCCCAGGATTACGTCAGTATCACCCAGGCACACACTCGTCTCACCACGACATGCCAACAGACATAAACCCAGTTTCATTCTCTCCTAATCCCAGAAAATGTATTCAAGTACTCAAAGTAATAAGCTTCATAACTATTATCATGTATGTATGGAGCATTTCAAATCTCTTTTTTTTTTTCAGAACATTAATTCTCAGAATGCTTTTCCCAGATCCCCTCCCTCTTCCTCCACACGCATATCTTTCTATAAAATTAACTTCAACATTTGACAACACTTGAACTAACACATGAAGCTTCTTGCCACAACAGTTCCAACAGTGCTGATAACAGCAAACAAGTGCAGTGTTTTTAAAATTTTCTTAAACCTTTTCTTCTCTTTGCAGGTCATGCAGAAGCATTTTCCAATCACCATGCATATATACCAGCCTCCCTTATCCAAGCTGCCACTTTTGTGGATCTGGCTCAAAATGAAGACAGGAGCATTATTTCACTCTATTTAACATTTCTTTAAATAGCTTGAAACATTTTCCTACAGCTCAGACCCTAATATAATGAACTAGCACAAGAAAATTACAGTAAGAAACTGAGTCTGTCCTCATCAAGGACAGTTAAAATTGACTAATACCGACAGACATATTATTTTCATGGGTTTTTTTTTTTTATTTAATGAAGTGTTATGGATTCTGAGAATTACAGAACCATAGAATGGTTTGGGTTGGCAGGGACTTTAGAGATCATCTAGTTTCAGCGCCCCTGCCTTGGGCAGGGACACCTTTCACTAGACCACATTGTTCAAAGCCCCCTCTAACCTGGCATTGAACACTTCCAGGGACTGGGCATTCACAACTCCTCTGGGCAACCTTTTCTTGTATGATGACAAAGTTTTGATAATGTGTCAAACAGTCTATTTCCAAGCAAAGTAGCTAACCCTATGAATTGCTGGAGACAGAAATGTCCTGTTTTGCAAAATAACAATTATTTAATTAAATATTAATCTACAAAAAAACCCAAAAACCAACAGGTTTCTGAAGAAAAAAATTATATTTTTGTTACTATTTTATTTATTTTTATTAAAGTGTCTTAGTTTTTTTTGGTTGGTTGGTTTTTCTAAACAGATTAAAAGTCACTAAGACAATGCTTTTCTGGTCTAACTTTCAAAATCCATTGAAAACATTTTTAATCAACTGTTTTGACTCTATTACTCCAAATTTTTTACAGTTCCCCATCTTCTATTTAATTTTTCACTGTGTAGTTCACAGACCACCTGAAAGACTACCTTTCTGGAGTCCATGAAACACAAAAGCTAAAATTGCTGCTCAAACACTGACTTTATTCTCAAGGCCTTTCACTCTGCTCACTCCCATAACTGTTACTCTCTTGCATTATACCCTGCATCCTTCAGTCAGTCATGCATCTGTTTGTTCACACTTCTCCCATATTTATACTTCCTTTTATTGGAGTATTGGAAAACTCCCCAGACAGCCACATGAGAGTTCTGAAGCCTCCTCCTCAAGTGCTGATGCTTCTGGGACGGGAGGCTAAATTAACAACCTACAGTGGTTGCAGTGAACATCAAACATTTACTGTGAAGGGCTGATCAATAGCACAGGTACTGAAAAGCTCCTGTGGAGGTACTTGGTAAATGCAACAGTTGCCACCGATACACATATCAAAAGCATGCAGTAACTTGCACAGAGAGAGATAAAAATCTCCAAGTTTAACTTGTGAGGACAGAGCCCTCTACTTTCAAAGTGCTTCTACAAATCCAAACCAGAGCTGTTTTAACATCACAACCACTTCGTGGGGCTCACTGTCATTGGAACACTGTTATTACAAAGAGCAGGAAAGATCCTCCCTCATAAGACAACTGCAGCGTTCAAGATGGCTCAAAGCAGTAATTCCATTTTCTTTCAGTGTTTGCTCCTTGGGAGCCAATCCCCTGCTCTAAAAACCACAGATTTCACTAACAGACTTTTTCTAAAGACAAGGGACATCAGCCCAAGACAAAGTCATAGGGTTGGTTATCCCTGACATTCCACTCAGATGGGTAGCTCTCATTCGAAAAGCAACAGGGGAAGTTGGCACTGAATCAGCTGATCCCTGAACACTGACTGGAGGAACAGGATTTCAGCATGAAGAATCTGACTGCAAGATGAAACAACCACAGAACCGGGCCAGCCCAAGAACTGGAAGCAGCATCCATTTCTTGCTACTGATAATTGTCTACACAAAGGATGCTGAGGCTCATTATGGGCAGATCAAATGTCCCAGGAATCTAGCCTTTTTTCTGTGATTCTCCCAGTCAGTTTCACAGGCCTGTAACCCAATACTTGAAAATCTACATATATAATCATATATTTATATATATTTTATACATATATATAAAAGATTAGGACTGCAAGTCAGGAATTCGAGGGACCACATTAAAAGATTTAATCCTTATTCTTCCCTCCCACCAAGTATTGCCTACTGGGATATCTAGCAAAAAGCACTTTAGCTGCTGCCCAGGAGGGCACCTTCAGGAGTGCACACTTATGCAGCCATAGGTCATCCTGAAACCAGTAACAAAAAGCTATTAACATCTCTTTAATAGTACATCATTTGAAGATTTCTTCTACAGTGAATTCTGAGCTTATTCCACACCTAGATGATGAGCCTCACTACATTATTCTACTTTTTAATTTTTAAAACAGAAGATGTGTGCTTGCAAAATGTCTCAAAAATCTGCATTACGAATGAAACAAATTATGGAATAGATTAGAATGCATTAAGCACTACTACTCTACATACAAACCTGCTGCAGCACTGCCGCATCAAACTCTCAAAAAAAAAAAAAAAAAAATCAAGAGACTAAGTCCAAAATACCTCAAAAAACCAGAGAATATGAATGAGAACCATTAACTGAATACAGAATTCTCAACCTGTACAAGAAAATTGATGCTTTCTGTCTAGTCACTGTCAGAAAAAACATATCATGCATCTGAATTCTAAATCATACCCACTGGACAACTTTTCATAATAATTTTATTTTCTTAGTTCTCCCATTTTTTAAAGCAGAATGTAAATTTTCACTAAAAGAGCAGATTCTGGAAAAGGCCAAACAATTCATAGTTCCCATCAGTCATAAAAGTTACTAATTTTATTGATTTCACAAAACTAAAACTAACTTGGGTTGTATGACTTCAAGTCTTAATAGACAAGGTGACCTTGAGGCCCTTTCCAAGTCCACCTTCTATGATTATCAAAGTAATCGTCTAATTAAGATGCTTTTCTCAATCTAAGCACCAAGGTCCAACAAGATTCTCATTGGTCTTACCTGTCCAGAATTTCTAAATGACAGAAATGCCAAATGAGATTAAAGAAGGTAGTATGAAGAGAGAATGCCTGGTTTTGAGATAGCTGCCAGAATCTTGGTCCAGAAGAATGACAGCAGGCTATGGACAATAAGAATCTATTTTTTTCCCATTACCCCTGCTAGGTAATATTGGCAGGCAGGCATAGTGACATGGAATGTCACATGCTTCTCTGATACAGCAATGCCAGCAGGTGATGGATAACTGGGAATTTTGAGGCATAAAAAGAATTATAATTTCTCTAAAAATAGGTATCAATAGATACCCAGTTTAAATTTATGGGGCTGAAAAAGAAATAATCAAACCAGATGGTATCACTTAATGAAAAATGAAGTTAAATAATTTGGCGATACAACGATAGTGGTAAAGCCTCATCTTCTATAAAAAGAAGGTTCAAGTCACAAAAGCAGGAACAAATCATATAGGACATGAATTTGACTGTGATTTACTAAACTATAGACATTTCATAAGGCATCTCACCAAATACGTGAACCACTACATACAGTTAGGCAGGTTCTCCAGGCTGCTAAGAGTCAGCTGAAATGGAATAAAACTTTGACCTTCAAATGTTTGATATATACTTCAGCTAAGGCTATCTTCCCTCTCTAGATGTCAAGCTACATAGGAAACTAACTAGGATAAAACAGTTACAAACCCTGACTAGAATGATTCATTAAATTCCTAATTCTGTCTGTAAGATCTAAGCAAATTCACAAAAAAGAAAGAAAATAGCCTTGAGTTCTCCAAAGCAAATAACCTAGTAGGTCAGGATCTTGCCTCTCAAGGAACACTTCTGAAGTTGTAGAGGTTTAGGAAATGCTGTTATCTGTAAGTCAGACTATGCTCTATAGGATGCAACTGGCACCCACAGGATAATGACCTTTAGAGCTCACCCTCCACAATCACTGAGGAGATTCTCATCACAGGCTTCTCTAGACCAAGCTATGTATACAGGAGGACAAGCTTCAAAACACAGCATGTAATATGTGCCTTCTAAATAAATTACATTCTGATGATCCAAAATCATGAACAATAATCTAGAATGTGACCCGGAATATCTTCTACACAGAACTGCAGCCCAATCCTCTAATGAGTCTGATGATTCCAGAGTAACAGACTGAACTGTGGCTGCTGATCCTGGCAAATGCTGCCAGACAGAAACAAAACTCGATGCTCCACTACAAAGCAAATCTTCTGAGGTACAAGAGGGCGCATCGGTCATAACCTGCAATGCAAGAGCTGGATCCCATTATGTTAAAAAACTCAAGGAAAAGGTCCTCCAATACTGAGGAAAGTCACATGCCAGGGTCCACAGATTTTGTCCTGCTGAGCTCAAGAAGTTAAAGAGAGCTGAACTCTTAAGTCAAAGGATGAAAACATCAGATCACCCAGAGATTCCTGTTCCAACATCAGAAACACCAGGGCTTGCTTGAACCAAAGTGAATGGAGTTCCTCTAAACCCGTTTAACACCAAGTGCCATCCCTAACCGCAATCAGTGCACTGACATCAGAGAAGCTCCAGGAAGACAGCATGTGCTGCCAGATGGCTTATCTGTCTCCCGACATTCCTGATGTCTGTGCTAAAGCCCTATCACCATTCAGAAAGTTGTAGGTCATCCTTTCAAACCAAGATTAGCTGCAGGAAATAAGCAGGCACTTCACTACCATTTTACATTCCCAGGAACTACATATCCCAAGACAGGAACTCCAGCAACAGAAAACTATCTGGCAGGACTTCTCAAAAAGAGAGCAGCAGTACATCAGTAAGCTGGGGTTCTTCAGGGAGGGTAATTGTCATTCAAAGTTGGTAAGTGATCAAATGGACCACTTATGACCAATCTGTTACACTTGAGCAGCACAAGAATTTGCTACCTGAACTCACAGGATGAGCAAATGGGCTGTACCAGGATGTGCTGCTTATTGTTCTGCCTTTGCATTGGAAGCTGACCCAGAGTGAAGGCTAATATGTTTGGTTTCTTCAGTCTGCACGTTCCTCAGAAGGAGGATTTGCTCAAATTCATCTAGAACCCATGGAACCATAATGAAATAATTTCCACTAATCACATCTTCTCCCAGGTCTTGATAGCACAAAAGGAGGCCTCTATTTAGCGACTGCTATTGACAGGGAATACCAAGACCATCAGCATCACACCCAGCAAAACAGAAAACACTTGGAAGCTTACAACATTTAAAAAAAAAACCAAAACAACAACAACAACAAAAAAAAAAAAACCCCAAACCACACCAAAAGAAAAACAATTACTTCAAAGCCAAGAGGTCAAGTTTAGCACATGATTCTCCACATGACTCTAATTTGCTGATCACAGTATAAACAACAAAAGAAGCTCCAGCAGGAAGTTCAGTAAGTTTGGCTTTTCAACTTGAGAACAGCATGCTACCTGGTCCAGACTATGATGCTGCAAAGGCATGGTTTGGATCCAGGGAATTGGTGAAACGGGCTATCAAATCCAAAGCTACCTAGCTGTGAAGGGTGGTAGGGTCTTGAGTGTGGTTAGTGGAAACTATTTCACTGTGGTTGCACATGCAACTGACAAAATCTACTCTTGGAAGAAGAAAAAAACAGATCAGTTATTTCAACAGAAAATCCAGTGTAACAGGAAAATATTGGCTCTTCTACAGACAAGGGTAAGACAGAAGACATTGGAAACATTCACTGTAACAGGCAACACTAAATCATACCTTAAGGCACGGAGAACACCTGCACACTACCAAGGAATGCTCATAGTTAGGTTCTTGTTAGGGTTTTCTCCCATGTTACCCTGCTTTGACAGAAGTAATGTGACATTACTGAGAAGAGGTCCCACTCCTGGGTAAGGTTGCTGCCTACCTAAAGGTCTGCGATGCCAAGGGTTAAAGGGCTGTCTCAAGATAAAGAGTTGGAATCTCATTTCTCTCTATCTACCCTAGAAAAATACAAGAGGTGAGCTGAAATAGATGACATTGTAGAACACCTTTTAAAATAAAAATACTAAAGCTACACTTATTAATTCACACTAACAAAATAAAATATTGACAACTAAAACCAGACCAAAAAAAAAAAGTGCAGGTTCAACCTTGTCTAACAACTGCAAAAATTACTTTGAATAAAACAAACTGGAGGAAACCCTAGAGCCTACCAAACTAAAATATAGCTCTTCAAAGCAGCATTGATTGTGGATCAAAGGGAAAGGCCATCAAAACTTCCCAAGCTACAATGTTGCTGCATGTCTGAAAAAGAATTAACTCAGAACAAATATGGAAATAATAGCAGGTCTCTGTGAAGCCAACTACAAAGAAATCCTTAATACCATAAAACAAAGTTATGTCAAATTTCCCATTTTTAAAGATATACAAAGCTCCTTTAGCACAGTGCTTTAAAACATTATTTAGAGTAACAAAATCAAAGACTTAACATAAAAGTCAAAGGGATTATCATCAGTGGTCTAGCTATGGCAGAAGTTACTCTTCTACTTTTTTGTTTCATTTGTGGTCTTCAAATATGAAGATGCAATACAAAAATACTTCCATACTTCAACATGATCTGCTTCAACTACACTATCTCAGCATACCAGATGAAGCAACAATCAGTTTTTGGACAGCCAGCCACATTAAACAGTACCATGCAAGCTAACAGTTCCAATGGTTGGTTTTCATGGTTTTTTCCATCATCAGTTTCCCTAATTAATTAGCATAATTTTCTTAAAGTTTACAAGAGGAAGCAAACAGCTCCTAGTTAAGAGCTAGATGCTGTCAGGTGACTACTGCAAGAAACACAAGAATTAAGACGTGAATATTACTCACCCAATATGCACATGTCACCTGAACCACAAGGACTCTCCGTACAACTGTAAAGCAATAAGTCTTCAGTAACACAAGAAAACCTTTCTTTCAGAACAAAATTTGGAGAAGAAAGAGCAAAAATACTAAAGAGGTGATCCAGCACACAAATAACCAAACAAGGACTACTGTTCTCCTTCTTGGGATTTTCTTCTGCTTTATTGTCAGCTTGTGACAGAGACTTAACTGAGCTGCATTTCAAAATACCACTTACAGGAAAGAGGAAAGGGCAATAATAAGGGCAAGCTATTAATAAAAAAAAAAATCTTTTCAAAATGTTACCATGAACTATCACCCTTCATAGGCAGACGGTCTATGCTTCTGAGCCCTGCATTCCCAAAGTGACTAGTTTCCACTCATTCTGTCCAGGCCTTTGGTTCAAAGTTCTACAAATAACAAAGGATCATGTCTAGAAGTCAAATGATAAAAGTTGGATCACTGCAGCATACTTAAAACTGTCATCAGGTCTTATGTGGCACAGTATCCTTGGGCATATTTTGTTCACAGTATTTCTCATTTCAATAGTTTTTATGCAGAATTTTATGACATTAAATTTTTAAGAGGCAGAATTCACCATTTCAGGACTTCTAGCAATAGCTTGAGAGTCCTTGTGAAACTGAACGGATAGAAGATGTTTCATCTGAAAGGAATCACTACAAATCGCTCTAACTACTCAAGTGTTTAACCTTTCTATACAATTTTAATGAGTCCATGTATGATCAGAAAACAACAATACGGCTACATCAAATGAGGATCAACTAAAAGACAGAGGAAAGACAGGATGTTTCTCCTCCTGCCTTGAAAGGTTTTCTTTTGTTCTCATTCTTTTAAGTGTTCCATCTTAGTCTACGAGACACAAAAAGCAGAAAACTGGCATGGAGATAATGCCCAGGTCATACAATAAGCACTGCTGTAGTCTCCTGCAAAGTACAAAGTAAGTTGACATATCAGGTCTACATCAAAGATATGCCCTTTGGCAGGTTGTAAAGACAAGTTGCAATTTTGTCCATAAAAATGTGTGTTCTACAAAATGGGCTCTGTAACGTGAACTGTTAGTGGTATGCCACCATTCCATTGATCCTGCACATGCGTTCATTTCTCAGGAATGCTTGTAAGCTGGGCTGTGTCTTGCCCTAAGATAAGCAGACTTGCATGAGGAAAAAAGCAGCGTGTCACAGACAGAAAGATTCGACTCTCTGCAGGAGACTTCATCCATAAAATGCAAGTTCTGATACAGGACATGCCAGTGGCTCCTGCTTTATTGCCTGTATCACATATTTACAGCAAGAGATTAATACAATGGGAGTCTTTTCCTGCTTATATTTTAGAAATTAAGGGAACAGCTTGAAAAAACACTGCATTGCGGGAACTTAAGTTTTCAAAGACCCCTTAATCAAATACTGAAAATGGGTAAACACAACACTGACAGTCAGTTTGGAGCCTCACCACTTACACATTACAATGTGTTTTAAGACTGCCATGTAATACATTTTTCTGAAGTACTTCTGCTTTTTTCATTGTGAATATGGGAAATGGAGAGCTGTGAAACAATTTCAGGCTCAAGTCCAGTTTTTGTGCTCCTTTTTATCCAGAATTATTATAGAGTACAGCACATTAGGAGTTTCAATACAGATTGAATACAGAGACATGACCGTATCAATTTCTGTCGTAATTTCTGTGAGAGAAGTAGTAACAGAGAATGAGTGAGGCAAAAGTGTAGCCACAGAAGGAAGATGATTTTACGACTGCGAAACAGAACTACTACACAGACACTGTTGGTATCATAACTACCTCTCCCACAGATTTCCTGAACAGCTTTGAGTAAGGTACTTAATCTTTCCATGTCTCAACTCTGCATGGGTAAAGCAGAGGTCAAGATACTTAACCTCATAGGCATGTTGCAAGTATAGAAACATTTGCATTTGGGAAGCTACTGGGTGCTGCTAATTATAGCTGTGTACGCACAATTGAAACATAAAATAAAAATCTGCTCCAGCACTGTTTGAAAGGTGTACAAAAAATTAAGTGAGGCACCTCACTACAAACAAAGAAAACATAATTAAAATTCTGCAGCTCTAGTGAGTGAACTTAAAATAGTTGGGAAACTGGCATGCAAGTACATCATTTAAAGTGTGCATTGTAATATATGGCCATGAACAACAGACTGGAACAGTAATACCAGCAAAATTATCAGTATCATTTCATACTTTTAGGACTTCACTTTGAAAGCCTAATATTGTTGCAATGTAAGGGCTTTTATAAAAAATCTACAATGTAAATATCCATACAGTTGCTCTATGTATTAATTCACTCTCTTTTTCCTAAAAATAATTCAGCAGTATACAATTTAACAACATATTGATCTAGGTAAGTCATGAGTCATTTTTTGTGCGTAGGTATCAATCACTTCATTGTTTACTTGTCTGTGGAAAAAATTGATTTAATCAAACCTTGCAGTAATACATTATCGATGTATCTCAAGAAAACAAAGTCATAATGAACCATCAGGGTCCTAACATAAAACACTGTAAGGAGCAGCAATTTTGGCTTCAATCTTTCATTGTGATTTGCAAACATATGTGACTATATACAAAAAGCAAAGACCAGTGAAAGTCTGTAGTTAGTCTGAGCAGCAGCACATATCATTCACATAACAGACTTGGGACAAGCTCTGCAGAACTTGGCAACCCCAGGAGGCTGGACTAAACCACACTGTGGACCTTGTGTATGTATCTCCACCACTTATGTACAGCAGTGTATCATCTTACATTCTACTTGATTTTAGCAAATCATTACTCTTCTGGGGGGAAATGAGAGGCAGTAGAACATCATGAAAATAAGATTCTTAGCCCTTCTCCACAGCAGTGGCTCAGCCTTTGTTCTCCAGAGGCTTTAAACTTTTCCATGTATTAGACCACATGGGAATAGCAATTTTACTCAATACACAATAAATTCCTTTATGGACATTTGTCAAACAAAATACAGCTTACAATGGTAACTGTAGCACCAACATGAAAGAATAAAGTTAGGATAGCAATTGATGTATTTTATAGACTTTTGAATGCATGTTCATCAGCTTAGAGCACGGAGAAACAAGTACCGTAGCAACATCTGCTGCCAAAACTATTTTGGCAAAGGTGAGTGAGTATTTTACTGCAGTAAAACTTGTGTTACAATCATGAGAAATAAGAGCGTACAGTAGCGACACCATATCAGAGCATCTTCACTAATGCTGCATTATTACAAAATGTTGGGGGATGTACAATGAGCCACACCAGAATTTAGCACTGCCCAAGCCTACGAGAGTACCTCGATACAGCTTTACAGAGACATCTATAGGTAGTGTCTGTCTAATACCTTATAATTATTTACGTAGGAGAGAGGCTGAACTTCCTATCTAGGAATTCGTATAACGAGGTGAAAACATTTTTACAAGGTAAGTGCTTCACAAATACACTAAATAAATAATAGTAATAAGGTATCATTACCCACTACCAGAAACAAATGCAACACTAGTAACGGCATGTTACTTAAACAATTCAGTCTGTATCAGAGATGAATAGAAAATAAAGTTCGTGTAGATACAAAAAAGCAACGTAGCCAGCAGCCTATCTTTCCAGCTTTGTCATCTTTCTACGTACTCGGCTGGAGCTGAACCAGACCCAACTTTGCAGAAGACACGCATACGGACGTGTACAACCATACGTGCTGCACTGTGCGTAACTATTTGTTGTAAAATTCCTAGAATGGAGAGAACCCAGACATACTCCGAAACAGAAAAACAACATAAACAATGTGCTCTGTTACACTTAGCAAACAGTAATACAGTATCATGAAAACAGATACAGTAGGGTACAGACAGTTTCTTAATGAAGTGGGAATGGACCGGGTCTCCAGAGCCACGGAGCCTTTCCAGAAGCGGGTTACATTGCCCTGGATATTGCCCGGCTCGGTGGTGGAAGTAGAGAGGGTGAAGCGAAATCCCAGGACAGAGTTGTTTCTAACGCCCCTCACCCCTGTCCTGTCTGCACTAAAGGGATGGAAAGGCAATTCCCGGCTATTTCACTTTTCCCTAGATTAAAAGGAGGGATTTCCTCGGGATATCTGATGCATGAACTTTGCAGAGATAGACGCGATCCCTGGGTATTTACACACACACACACGCAAAAAGAAGAAAAGAATAGAGGCATTTCCTCACGCACGCACCGCGGAAGGGGACGTAGGTATTTCTCCTCTCCAGGCAGGCGGGGACGGGCGGCAGAGCCGCGGGCTGCCCGGACCGCCAGCCTGGCTCAGCCGGGCACACGCACCCGCACCCTCCCGCCGCTCCCGCACGGGCACTCCCGCGCTTCTTCCCGCTCTCTCGCACACACGCCCCGGCTCTCTCTCCCTCGTTCTCCCTCTCACTCGGAGTCCCTCGCACACTCTTTCCCCCAGACTCGCTCACACGCTCTCGCTCCCTCTGTCTCTCCCCCTCCCGTCCCGCCCCACAGTGGCCCCGACCGCCGGCAACAAAGCGGCGGGCGGGCAGCGCGCCGGCGGGACGCGCTCACACACACACACACACACACACACACACACACACACACACACACACACACACAATGCTGCCGCTGCCACCGCGGCACCTACCAGGCGGGCAGCCTCGGCCCAGGTGCGGTCCTTCTTCTTCCTCTTGTCTTTCATGTTTGCATCTCATTGAGGTGGTTCGGGGGGGGGGAGCGGGGGGAGGGCGGACCGGGAGTGGGGGGGGGGCCCGGAGGGGTTCCGCACGGACAATGATACGGTGACACCGAGCTCTGGAGCCCCCGGGGCGGGAGGGGCGGGGGCGGAGGAGGAGGAGGAGGAGGAGGAGGGTGGGGGGAGAGGCTCCCCGCGGCGGCGGCACAGCTGTGACAGCTTGAGGGATGCTCCGCCGCGCTCACAACAATGCGCTGTGACGTCACGCGGGGGAACCGCGCCCGCGCCCAACATCCCCGCGGCGGCGGTGGCGGCGGCGCCCCCCGCCCCAGAGCGCGCCCGCCCCCCAAGCCTCGCGAGAGCGGGGCCGCGGGCCGGGGGCGGCGGGGAGGGGAGCAGGATGGCGGGCCGGCCGGCGCCGCCGCACTACAACTCCCGTGGTGCTCCGCGGCGGCTCCCCGGGGACGCGGCGCTGGGGGCGCTGCCGGGGCGGGGGCGGCGGTCGGAGGTGGCGGCGGGGGCGGCCCCCTCGGCCCCTTCTCCTCCCTCTCCGCCCTCTGCCCGCTGCACGCCGCGCCGCGTTCCGTGAAACCAGCCCGAAACACCGCCCGGCCCTCCCCCGGCGTGCGAGCTCTTCCCTGGCTCTTACTTACGGCTGGGGCAGTCCCCCGCCCCTGCGGTGCCCGCCCGTGCCCTCCTGGCTTCGGCCGGAGCCGCTGCGGGAATGTGCCGAAGCGAAGTCAGCCCCAGGCGGGCCGGTGCCAGCGCGCTGGGACCCCGCGTTAGCGTTTCAGCTCCTCTTCTTGTCGGAACAGGAAAGAACATCTTGTTCCAGTGTGTAAACAAAGGGAGTTGATGTGCTGCGCTCGTAAAACCGCCGAAGGAGGTTTTCTTTAATTGGATGACCCAGGATTAAGATACCCACGAAATGCGGAGCGAAGGGACTTGGCACACCTTCCTGAGTTGCAGGATATTGTGATGCGGGGTTTTTCCCCCCCTTGTTTCCTCCCCTCGCCCAGATATTAAACTGCATTAGGAATATTATCGAAATAGATTAGGTATTTTTTTGTTCGGATTGAAACGAGTTAGAAATTATTCAAGGTTTTCTGTATCCATCTATTCAGTGCCTGCTCCCTCCTTTGTCCTCTCAGCAGCACCCGTGTTACGCCTTGCCTTCTTCCTTTGGTAACATTAAACCTTATTTCTCCGTGAATACACAGTTTAGTGGGGGAAAAAAATCACGCCCAACTACCACAATGCTTAGCCTGTTTTATCAAGAAAAGGTCCAGGGCAGAGCCCTGAGGACCTTCAGCCCCTCAAGGAAACCTGATAGCATCCCCCAAACACTCTAAACGAGCAGTCACATAGCCTGGTGTTTTCGCCCTTCCTTCTCATATTTATGTTTTAGTTGGAAATGATGCATGGGGATAGCACCTTTCCAGATTTCCTGATTCACTCCCACTTACATAAAAATATTAAAAATACGAGCAAAACAAAATTCTATTAAAACAGCTGCTTCTAAATTTAGTTTTGATTCCAGCCTGTATAGTATTAAGCAGAGGATTTGAGTATGCCTCAGAAATGTTCTTGAGAAAAATGTTGCAACTGCAACGTTTCAGGTTTCACAACGAGGTCATGCAAAAATTTTTACAATCAGCCAGCTGTTGAAACAGGTACATATTCGTTTGTTATTTAATGAATGCTCTCTTTGTCACCTTAGTAACATTTAGACAGTAGCTGTTACTATCACTTCTCTGTGTTCTGTGGTTTTGACTTCATTTTCACCTCTTTATGTCTCTATTTCAAATTTTTTACATTTGTATTTCCTTGCCTTTAGTGACTTTGTATTCCAAATCATACAGGTTTTATGCCCATCTCATCCCCCATGCTAAAAGTCTGTAATAATTGAGTACTTCATTACAACTGCCTTAGAAATACCTTCATTGTTTTCAGTATTGAAAATGCAACAAAATAAAACACCATAGGGACATTTATTAGTCATTCCCATCATAACTGCCTGTTGGAAGACTGAAAGAATGTTCTGCATTAATTCCCATCTATTCACAGGTAGCTGCATCATGTACGTAACATGAACTTCTGTTACTCACGAGACCTCTGGTGTTGCAGCAGTGGTGTTGGACAGAAAAGGACATTTGTTGGGAAAAGAAGTTCAGTGAGCCCCTAAAGCTAATCTGGCTTTGTGGATTTTTTGGTTGGTTTGGTTGGTTTCTAGTATTGTCTGCTGCACTCAGGATTAGACTTTCTTTTGGTATTTCTGTGGACCCCTGGAATAATCTTTTTAGTTCTATATCCTTTCTATTACAATGGTGAAGAAACAAGACCAGTGTCATGCTGTCATTTAATTTATTTGCATCTTTCCTACACAATCCAGATGCTCCTAAGTCATAGAATGGTTTGGGTTGGAAGGGACCTTCAAGGTCATCTAACTCCAACCACTCTGCCATGGGCAGGGATGTCTCCCACTAGACCAGGTTGCCAATGCCCCACCCAACCTGGCCTTGAAAGCTGCTTCTGTTGTTCACATGGAAATATTTGGGAATCATATAGGGACAGGTAGTGGCACTGCCTTTGCTGGAGAAAGAAAACCTCTTATACTGTTTGCTGTATCGGAAAACCCACTGGAGAGTACCCACCAGAACAGAGAGCTGGGGGGTACTCTCTGTTTCATGATGGGGGAAAAAAAAAGAAAAGGAATGTCTACTCCTAAAATAGATTTTTTTCTCTGCAATAAGTCTTGTAGCTGAATCCAATAAAGTTTACCAGCATACACAGAAAACAAGTGCCTCAACAGAACAGTACACTTCTGCTTTAATGGAGTTAAAAATCATACGTAAGTCTAGAAGCACAGCAGAAAAAGGTCAAGTTTATCTTATGGAAGAAGGCATTTCCTATTGATTATAGATAGTATTTACTGCATGAATTGGACCTGACAGTACAGGATATCATAACTGTTGCTTGTCTAACTAAACTGGCAACAGGAAAATTGAGAAATGGTGTACTGCCTTCAAACTGCAACCATTGGAACTATGGCTAAAAGCTCAGCATATATAACATGTACAAGTGTGTATATGTGTGTGTGTGTAAATATTTACAGCACATCGTAAACCAGATTGGATAACCTGCAAATATTGCAGAAAGATGTTGCAATAAAATAGATAATTAATTTTTACCTAAGCAATATTTATGTGATGTTACAGTACCAGATGTTACTGTTTTGTCCATGGATGGAATCAGTTGTTTATTATGGATGTATTTGTGTCCAGTTACTTTTTCTTGAAGCAGTAGAATGGTCATATAATACTAAAATAACATTGGAGGCTGATTTCTGAGCTTCAATACCCAGCGAATGCATTTGCCTGAACTGCTACAGAAGTTTTAGGCCTGACATCATCTAGTAAGCCACCTGTAGAACATTATTCTTGTCGTTTCCTGCATACAAAAATTACTTTTGATGTCTACTGCTAATATTTATTCTTGTGTACAGTAATACTCCTGTTAAGCAGAAATCTGTGACCTCTTCTTCTTATGCAAGTGTTTATATATATATAAATATGCATTGCTTCAATACAATGAAACACTGTTTCAATACAAATTCCAGCTTCAGCTCTTACAAAAGAACTAGTATCAGCTGGTACATGAAAATGCCATATGTGTGCAGAATGATTTATTCACAGCATGACAATTCAATCTAATGTGCCACTTCTACAATGGAAATTATATTCTCTACAATTGAGCAAGAGATGCTGAGTTACAAGATAATTAAAAAAATATCCCAGAAGATACTAATGGAGTCACTGCATTTCCTAAATTAGTGTCAGCACAGTGGTGACAAAAAGCAAACCAGAAAATTTGGGTTTGTGTGGACTTAGGGAAACCAAAGCCATTGGGATTGACAGTTGACAGTTAACCATTTACAGATACTGATGTCATAGTTGTAGAGTGTGTTTTATACTATTGATTTAAAGAATGCCTGTTGCCAAGTATCCAGACAGTTTGAGCTTCACAGCATTTATTACACTTAATGGAACTTTTCTCTTTTAATCATATGCCATACGGACCTGAATCAACATCCTGATTTTTTTCAAGTATGTTACTAATTCTAAATGACAAGATCAGAATCTGGTATTATCAGGATGATGTTACTGTATTTGGAAAGTCTCTTGAAGCTGATGAAAAAGCCCGGATCCTATAGGCTATCTTTGAACAGGTCAACACAGGAGGGTGAAAGTTAATTTTGCTAAATACTAAATCAGATGCACAGTATTCTTTTCTTGAGCATGCCATCTCTTCTTTGAGATTGGTAGAGGTCACAGAATATGTGGAAGAGCTCACTCTTCTCCCCCTTCCCCCAACCCCTCACACAGAAAAACCAATCCCAACCATATTTTTCAGTTCTCAAATCAAGGTGTACATTATTTATGTACACCTAAATGATGTACATTTATTCCTAACTGTGCAATACGTGCAGAACTATTAACAGTGCGCTGTAAAATCTAAAGTTGACCTGAGACCTGTTTCACCATAGCAAATTTACAAATGATGAAAGCTTTGACTGTAAATACCGAGGATTTATTCTGTTGGCTTTAGAGTTCACCACAATTGTCATTACTTTTGTCTCAGACCAGGAATGGCCAAATACTATAAATGTAGGGTTATTTCCTCTTCTCACTCCTAGCCCTCCAGCAGCCAGATAAACACTCAGGTCTTTTTTAAGGCACTGCAGCTGATCAAATAGACATGGTTGCAGCTAAGCTGAGGTCCACTTTGCCCTCCCAATGTGTGAGAAGTGATGCACCCAGCAGAGAGAGATTCCCAAGCACTCACCTTCCAAACTACCTCCAGGCAACACTTCCCTTGGCCATGCTGGCCATCATTTCTTGTACTACAGATATGGAACCACCCTTTCCCAAATCCACAGGGACAATTTCTATGAGAAGACCATTGTCTTTGAACAATGCACAGTTTACAAGATGCCATAAAAATGTTGGAAAGAAAATATTTCTTTGTGCATACACAACAGAAGAGTAGAGAACCTGCCTCTGAGGCATTGCACTCCAACTGCATACAGATCACACCTCCTGGCAGTTTTGTAAACCTCAGAGGAGCAGGAACTGTCTGCAGATGGCTCACAAGATTACTTTCGTTTTTATATGACACAGTTTAGTCAAATCAAAACCAGAGCAGCTGATAGTTTATCTCATCTGCTCTTTTTTAGATGCTTATCTAGTTGATTATATGGAAGTTGCTGCACGGATTATAAATATGCAATTACAGGAGAAAAAAATTAAAACTGTTTACTTGCAGTGTCTGATTTAACAGAAATTACGTATCTTCCTATCTAGAAAGTGATTCCAGAATTCCAAATGTATGGATGCTATTCTAATACCATATTTCAACCTACAGAATGAGCTTTACCCACAAGATAGACACATAATGAAATATTACCTCAATTTATATATAATTTCAAGGAATTGTGAAGGTGTCCGAGAGGAATTACAGGCAAAAAAAACATGCTCATGGTAAGTCCCAAGTTGTCACAACAAACCAACAATTGCAGGACAAGTAGTGGTATCCAGAACTTGATAAAGGACTGCAGCTCAATACTAAAACTACTTACCAAAATTAAGACAAGTGACTCATGCAGTCCCATTACAGCCTACCCCTTGCATTTTTTTTCTGTGAATGACTGATATCACAGCTTCCTTTGGCAATTATTCCAGCTATCTAGCTATCTTTCTGTATTAGACAACAATAAAATGACCAAAAAGAGCATTTACATTGTGTGATATCTGCTGCTGCACTTGCTTTCTGGTATGTTTTCATCCATAATTGAAAGCTGTAAGAAATAGTACCATTTAACATACATACATAATACATAATACTCATAATACAATGAGTATTTTTTTTTCTGGGTATATATATAAAAGGTCATCATCAGGTTATGGTAAAGTTGATGAATAACTAGAATTTTTAAAGAGACTTGACAGATGATCTAAAAAAAGAGAAAAGTACAAAAAATAAAAAAAAAAATTTCGAAGACCTTTTCAATGGACTAATTTCAAGTTTAAGGAGTAACATAAATAATTTCCTAAACTAATGCCTGGAGACCTACACACATTGAACTAAATGTTGCTGTGTTGAGATTCAGATACAAAACACGCAGTCCAACAGCATGAAAAGTAATAAAGATCTTGGTTGTACTACAGATATGCAATTCAAAATTGCCTTTGTAAGTTCAAAAGCCTGGAATCCTGTGAGAAAGGAATTCAGGATTTAAGTTGTCTCTCTAGTTTGTTGGGGGAAAAGGACTACATACAATATAAGCTATCTTTGGGATAAGTACACACCTGCTTGCACCTGCTTGCCAAAGGCAACTTAGAAATATTTTGAATTGTTTGTGCATAATGGATTGCTTTCCCTTACCTTCTCTGCATTATAAGATAAATGAACAACGCAGTCTGCTCAGCCTTCTGCTACTTGCAGGTATCTACCTACATGCATCTGAAACTTTTAGACAATAACAAAAATAGGAGAGAAATAAAATATTAGTTTATTAACACCACAGACTTAGGAAGGAGAATGGGGTTGCTGCAGTGTTGTCAGAGGGCATTTCTGAGGTACACTGATGTGAAAAAGCAACTTCATTGTGGGGAATCTCTGTGTTTAGTCAAGGCTCTTGCTGCAGAAGTGATGGTGAGTTTTCTCTTTTGCTGCTCCTTTATGGCTGTGAAAACAACCATCAGCTACACTGCTTTAGCACAGACCGATAGACAGCTCTGATCTAGATGTATTACATTACATTTCTCTACTTGAGCTGTGCCAGTTCTGCAGGAGGAACAACATCTTCTCTCCTGAACTTAGCAGAGTAATCTGTGAATGCTTGGAGCAAAGACATTGAAGTGCTGGAGTGTGTCCAGGGAAGGGCAACCAAGTTTGTGAAGGATCTGGAGAGTAAGTCCTATGAGAAGTGGCTGAGGGAGCTGGGGATGTTTAACCTGGAGAAAAGGAGGCTTGGGGACACCTTATCACTCTCTACAATCACCTGAAAGGAGGTTGTAGCAAGGTAGGTGTTGGTCTCTTCTCCCAGTCAGGTAGTGACAAGACAAGAGGACATGGCCTCAAGCTGCTCTGGGGAAGGTTCAGGTTGGACATTAGGAAGAATTTCTTCATGGAAAGAGGTTGTCAAGCATTGGAAAGGGCTGCTTAGGGAAGTGGTGAAGTCACCATCCCTGGAAGCATTCAAGAAATGACTGGACCTGGCAGTTAGTACTGTGGTTTAGTTGGCATGGTTGTGTTTGGTCAAAGGTTGTACTCAATGATCTTCAAAGTCGTTTCCAACCTTAATGATTCTGTGAATCTATAAATCTCCTGATTGAGGCCCCAGCTCTGCAAGACACCCCATTCACATCAATACTTGCAGCGCCAGTGCCATTTTACATATATGTCTTATATTTATATATATGTCATATATTTACATATATGTCTTATATTAGCTATTTAAGTGTAGTATGTTAGAAGCCAAATAATGACCAAATAACATAGTTACTAAAATGACAATTTTTTCTTATTATCTGTAAAAATGTATGTGTCGTAATTTGCAGCAGAGACTGGTCCTTGGGAGTGTGAATGTAGTGTGGTAATCATATCAGACATTAGTTTGTAGGCATCATAACAGCAAAAGTGTGTGTGTATATATATATATGTATAAGTTGAAGTTATGCATATTAGACTTATATACTCTTTTAAAACTTTCAATAAATAATAAGTTTAAAAGTTCTGTGAGTATCACACAAGAAACCAGGAGTCTTAAAAACATGCTAGTCAGAACTATGAGGTTAACATTTTTAATGTCAGTTTTCAGTGCTTGATTTCTTCAATCATCTTCCTGTTTTTGTTCTCAGCTACTCTCTGCTATATCTCAGATAAACTTATGCCCATGCTTGGACAATTCTGTTCCTCTGAGCAATCCATTTTCTATACTGCAGCCATTCAACCACAGATCACTTAAACCTTAAAGAAATAAAGACAATTAATATTTGATACCACCTTTTTCCTTTCGTAAGAAAGAATTTCCCACTATAGTTAAGGAGTAAAACTTTCATTTCTATTCATATATACAGTTCATCATGCTCATTATAGGCTACAAAATGAAATTAAAATATAATATCAATACTGAGCATATGACACATCACAGTTTAGTCGGCATGTATTTGCCCACCTAGTAATATTTCAAATTTAAAGCAAGTTGAAGTCTGAATTCCTTACTATTCCCAGTAAGGGAATAGTATTACGTTTTTCAATTTAAAATATGTGAGTAGCCCACTGAAATTCATGAGTCTAGCTGTGTTAAGGAAATATTTAAACATTAGTAGAACCAGGCTCCCAGCATGGCAGCAGGTAATATGCGTACTGGAAACTATTTGGCTGGATTTCAGAGGGCACATGGAAGAGACATATACCTATGATGTTTGGATCTGCTATTTCTTTGTAGATTCTTAAAAAATCTAAAATGAGTGTAGCATTTTTCTACTATGCCTAGTAGATCTTGTAGTAAGATACAGGGATAACTTACGGAAATTAAATGTTTTAATTCTCTGTTTTCCAGATTTATTTTTTAAGCATCCTTTTAAATGACGAGTTTATGAAGTTAAGAAAGTTAATTTTAAGTAACCATTTAAAACTAATTAAACACAGACACAGATTATTTTGTAGGTTCTTCTAGAAGAATTAGCACCTATGGATGTTCATTGTCATTACTGCATGTTAACTACATAACTACACTGGGTTTTATATGGCCCTTGTGAAGTTTATGGAAAGGAAACCCTTTCAACAAATTATGATAAGTTACTGGAAAGCTAATTTGGAAAATGTGAGGATTTGCATGGCAAATGACTCTTTTTAGAGCCTTAGGCTAGGGCAGGGGCAGGAAGTAAAGGTTACAAGGCAGATTATAAGTGTGTGTGTAATTCATAATGAAGGTTTGTGGACTGTGAGCTTTTTAGATCAATCACTACAAATAGCTGCCTTTTAGGTTAGACTCAACAATTATAAGGGGGAAAACCTGTAAGGAAGTTATTTTGGGAAATGAAAGAATCTAACACATTTTTAACAGGAGAGTATAATTTCTGATAACTGCCTTTATAGCGGACTCGGTTGCTCTACTCAATTTGCATTTAAGAGATGATTAAAATAACCTTATGATTTGCTGCATTCATCCTGCAACAACTTACGAAAAAGGAAAGAAAATAGCTATGCATAATTACTGAAACTGCAAAAGAATAATATTCTGTATGCATAGCATTTACCCTGCCTTTATGAAAGCCAGCCATTTGCAGGCACCAAAAATAAGACTTTTTATAAAAAGGGGGAAGTTGCCTTTATTTGGTTTAAAAGATCTAAACTGGTTTTTTATAAACAAGCAAGGTAAATGGTACAAGGAGTGCATTACAAGCAGTTTTTCAGAGCATATGACAATGTTCTATATTAATAAGCATTGTGGGAATAAAACATCACTTATGCAGTCCAATTGTAATGATATTTTAGGCAGATAAATTGAAGTGTTACCACTCAACAGCAAAAGGCCTACTGTAAAACTTCCTTACACAACATATGCTGGCTAAATTCTTAGATGCAAATTTGCTATTGAGGAAGTGGCCAACTCACAGCCTGTAAATCATTTACATGATACATGATAGTCTACATTACCTGTTATGCAAGAGCATACTACAGCAAAAATACAAAGATGTGTTTTTAGTCTTCCACGTGACAGAGATCACTGCTATTTTTCAGCTGATCGGTCCTACTAAGCAGCCCAACCACATCAGCTGCAGCCACATCCCATCCCAGGTCCATTTAGCCTATAAGTGAATGTGTCCTAGCAATTTCAAGGAAAAATTGCTCATTTTTAGTTTTCCACATCAGGATTAGTCTAAGGGTACTAAGATGTATACAATGCTGTTCCTCTAATTAACTGTTTTGAAGACCAGTTCTGTAAACATGTTTGTGGAGGATTCATTTCATGCATCCATGAGGTGATCCTAAGAAATATTTCTCATGCTTAAAAGAAAAGGCTAAGATACCTGAATTAGGCTCAGGCATGAATGCCTTAATCCAAAGTCACAAACCCCAACACATGCCTGGAAATGTATAAAGTCCCATGGAGCCTCTCTGTTGAGCTGCCCATTCCATGCATGCTTGCTACCATGCTGCTTCTGTGCATGTCTTCTGTGAGCAGCCAGGCAAGGCACCTCAAACTGTACCTTAAAGGTAGCAAGCAGTGTGTGATGGGGAATCTGGTTACATTTAGTGATTTACTGAAAGAAAACAGTCTACTTGTAATCAAAGAATTTACTAAGGCGCCTAATACTCCATCTATGATTCTGAAAAATAGGAAGGTATTCTCTTATTTACTTTCTTTAATGTTGTAGTTACACTTTTTAAAAGAGTGAATAAGCTAGCTAAAATATACAGATTTTCTTTCATAAGATCAAGTTTCACATAAAATTACTCCAGCTTTACTTTTGTGGTTATCCCTACGTTATTAAAACATTCTTTTCCTTTGGCATTTCTTCTGTGGGGAAGAGGTTGGAACAAGAGTTTCAGGTTCCAGAATAAATGGAGGATGGTTATTCTGGTCTGAACAAGCAAAACTGTGGTTGCTGTAGTCAGGGCTGCAAACCAGATTTGGTTTAAAAAGTATCATATGTGAAATCCTACAAGACATAGAAGAAAGAAAATGTTCAAATCGAGGTGCTGCACTATCACAGAAATCGTACACTTGGATCCTGGCTCTGCTCTTTCTTTGAATCCCTGGAAATCATCTGCTTTTTCTGTAGCACAGTTCTCCAACTTGAGATATTAATATTTCATTTCTTCCTCCATTTGTCTTCCTTGCTTATTCAAATTGAAAGCTTGTCAGAACAGGGACTGAAAATCTCTTGGTATGTATACATCATGGAATAAAGAAGAAACCTGATCTTGGTTTGGTCTCTCAGGCTACCATATGAAATAATTTATATATATTTCGGTATATATTAAGGTAAGTTTTATGATATTTGAAAAATAAATTTTCCTAGTGAAAAATTATTACCTCACTTTTTTTCCCATGAAGATTTCTAGGGAAAGTCAAATGTTGAAATGTGGCATGGGAGCAGTCTAGTCTGTGGACTGAGGGGGAGAAAATTGTCAGCTGGCCAATGACAGCAGCTTTCTGGATATTTTGCACAAATGGAACATCACAAAGATATGAACCAGTAATAATTTTATCTTCTACAGTTGGGGATTTCAGGTTACAGAATATTATTCCATCTGGAACTTACAGGTTTTGACCTTTATTCCTAAATGCCAGATTTCAATAGCTTTATGGAGTTCAGTAATCCACATAGTATATTTGTTCCATACAAACAGTCTCAGTGTGTCCCATAACTGGTTAATTAAAAATGTAAGAAGGTTGAGATGCAGATCGTTTGGATTTATGTACTTATGATATTTACATTTGTGGTGTGTTGACCCTGGCTGGATGCCAGGTGCCCACCAAAGCTGCTCTATCCCTCACCTCCTCAGCCAGACAAGGGAAAGAAAATAGAACAAAAGGCTCGTGGATTGGGAAAAGGACAGGGAGAGATCGCTCACCAGTTACTGTCACAGGGAAAACAGACTCAACTTGAAGAAATTAGTTTAATTTATTAGCTGTCAAATCAGAGTAGGAAAACAAGAAATAAAACCAGATCTTAAAACACCTTCCCACCATCCCTCCGTTATCTGCAGGCTCAACTTCACTCATGATTTTCTCTACCTCCTTCCCTGCTGGGGCACAGGGGGAACAGGGGCTGCAGTCAGTTCATCACACATCTCTGCCACTCCTTCCTCCTCACACTCTTCCCATGCTCTAACATGGGGAACAGTCCTTCGGGAGCAGACTACTCTAGTGTGCGTTCTCCACAGGGTGTCAAGTCCTGCCAGTGAACCTGCTCCAGCATGGACTTCCCATGGGGTCACAGCCTCCTTTGGTCATCCACCTGCTCCAGCGCAAGGTCCTCCAGGGCTGCAGGGAGATCTCTACATCCCCACGGACCTCCATGGGCTGCAGGGACACAGCTGCCTCACCATGGACTGCACCACGGGCTGCAGGGGAATGTCTGCTCTGGTGCCAGAAGCACCTCCTGCCCCTCCCGCACTGACCTTGGTGTCTGCAGAGTTGTTGCTCTCACATATTCTCATATCTCTCTCTGACTGCAACTGAGCAATTTTTTCTCCCATTCTTAACTCTGGTGTCCCTGAGGTGCTGTCACCACACTGATGGATTTGGCCTTGGCTGGCAGTGGGTCTGTCCTGGCACTGGGTGGCATTGGCTCTCGAGGACATGGGGAAAGCTTTTAGCAGCAGCTCATAGAAACCACCCCTGCAGCCTCCCACTACCAAAATCTGGCCACACAAACTCAATACAATGCTTCAAACAGTTTCCTTACATTTTGTTTGGAAACTGATACTTTGTTCTTCCAAATAAATAATTCAGAAAATGTACTACATTTTGTAACTCAGGAATGAAAGTCAATACTATTCACAGTGCTGTTGACATGCCTTCTAGTAATTTATGGAATAATTATGACCATATTTGGGATATATCTGTTCCCTACATTTTGATTTGTCCTCCTCCAATACATCTTGACAATGTTGTTGTAATTCATGTGTATTGTACAGACTGAATAAAGACAGGCAATTCGTTCCAGACAAATACATTAAAAATGTATAACAGCTGTTTGGAGCTCACTTTCTCCATGAGACTTTTACAGTAGACATTTAGTTAGTAATGAAGGGATTCTGCATTTCTACCCTTTGTTCTTAGTCCATGAGACCACAAATGATAATTTGTATTGAATCAGTATTTAAATCTGTATAAGCCTTTAAAGAATTCAGATCTTACATGCATGAAGTGCTTTCTTTTAGGACGTGAGCGATAGGCAGCATTGTACATATATGGAAATAAATCTTCAATAGCTTAGCCAAATTTTATACAAACATCTAGTCTTACCTATCATAATTTTCTCAGATTTTAATTTTCTCAATTAAAAGACCTACACAAAGATATAAACTTATTTCACTTTTAGTGGTGATAATTCTCCTTATGATTGTATTTTGCAAGTGTTTTAATCTCTTTAAAGTGTCAGTCATGTCGAAAGAGACAACATATTTCAAAGAACAACACAGACAAATTTCAACTGATGTTAGTGGAAATTTAAAAATGGGAAATCAGACTCAGGAGAAGAAAATTGGTAGGAATGTTGCCATTGACTTCGTGAGACCAGGGTTTTTTTCCAGTCCCCACTATATAACTTGGGAATGTTGATTTTACAAATTTTATTGAAATTCGTGTTTCCATAACACATAGCTCATGGGCATCACTCCATAAGCCTTAGAATTTGCAAGGACAGCAATATTAACAAGTAAAAAGTACAACTAATACTTGTCAGCACATGTAACATTTTATAAACGTACATTCGTGTTGTGTTTCATTATGATCTAAAAGCAGAGTTCCATCAAAAGTGACATGGCTATTCACATCATGAAAACAAATAGTTCTAAAAATTTCATTAGAAAGCAACAGATTTTTCATGGTGTCTGAACTGAGTAACTGAAAATATAATTAAAATATCACTGTTGGTTTTATTGAGAGTAATCAACTTAATTAACAGACTCTCTTTTGTTTAAATTGACTATTTTCTTTAGGCGACCATCAATAATTTATTTAAACTAATTCCTCCTGAAAATTAAGTATTAATTATGAAATTACGGTTTCATAATGGCACCGTAAAAATGCAGATCATTTGCAGATAAAGATTGGCATTTTTAATTGTTTTTGTGCACTACTCATTTTCTTTCATCGCAAATGAATACTGGCTTACTTTCAGTGATTAACAAGAATATTCCAATAACGTTAGAGGATTTAAAAACCTTGACTATTGTTAAAATGTATCTTCTCACAGTTACTTGGTTATTTACAGAATTAAGAGAATAATGAGTGTCTGATTGTTGATTAAAGCCTCGGCTCAGATAAAACATATATAAAAGAATGAGAGGTAGACTACTGTCACAGTTACATACCATTTGATAAATAGAACTCGTACTAAATCTGGCAGAATAGGGAATATTTACTAATTTTACTATGATTATTTAACATAATTATGTGTTAGGAATTGTTTCTATTTCTTTTTGTCTCTGACTAGAACTTTTTCTTGTGGAAAACCATAGGAGACTGTCTGATTTGGGACAATGTTCATTATTTAAATGTAACAGAAATACAGGCAGTACAGAAATATATCTGCACTTCATGCATCGAATATATAAACACATAAATTTCCTGTACCAGTGAATGTTTTCAATTACTTGCAAATATATAACAGGTCTAAAAATTACCAGGGACAGTGTTATTAACAGTAGCCTTTTTTAGAAACAAACTGCAGAACAAGTATTACTAGTAAATTGTGAGACCCACAAATGAAGATGTGATAGGTAATGCATTTCTTTCTGAATGCTCATGTAACCAGTAGAGCATTACTTTGTGTAGATATTGTTTTTGTAGACTGTGACAACATTATAGAAGAGCTGTCCAGAGAAATGAAAAGATACATTTGGAATGGAATATTTTGGGGACTTAATATCATTTTGGTATTGAAGCAGAGGAGGTCTGCATCATCAACAGAATATAATTGACTTTATCAAAGTAAAAGGTTTCAATTTGACTTGTATTTTTAAATACCATTTTGCTGGAAATGTGAACGCTGCATTTGTAGATTCTGATTTAGAGTGACATTCTATCCCATTCCTTTCCCCTCGCCAATTTACATTTTATTTGAAATAAAAATTTCAGATGCCAGCTGCATTTACTTTCCCTTTTTATTTCAGGTAACTCCTTCAACAGCCAAACACCTCTTCCCAAGATTCTGCTATGCTTCCTGTAGACTGAACCTTCAGGATTCCTCTGAGCTCTCACTTGTGCTTCAACAAAGTAGTTAAAAATCCGGATGATAAAATAGTGAATCTTAATGGAATTAAAATTCTAGGCAGACCACTACAACACTTCTGGAAAAATATTTCCACTGTCAAAGTCCAAGTAAAGTTAGCACTTTCTGAAAACTCCTAGTTTTTGTCAGATAATTCTATTTTACTCAATCGATAACACCTTTTAATTAATCTGTATCTGCTGCAGTATTTTTAAAAGAAAGGTCCTCAGAGGATCTTGCAATGGAACCTTTTTATCCAGAAAAGGAATTCTATTTGAAATATGGGGAGGCTACAGCAGTGGTATGTGCAAACTACTGAGGGCATTTTAATTATTACAGAGAAATGAAACATTTCTTTAACATGTAATGAGCTCTTACTCAGCAGGTTCACATGCTTTCCTTTTCACCTTTGAAATAAGCATCTCTTGTTCTTACTTGTGAATGTTACGAACATGTTTTACAAGTGTTAAAAGTTGGTTAGCTCGTTAAGAATTCACATGCTTGGACACACCAATATGAATAAGGGATCCATTTTTTACTTTCTCTTTTTGTCTTTTATTACATATACTTCTAGAAAATTTAGATAGTGAGCATCCATGACCATAAAAGTAAAAAAAAAAATTCTTCTGCTGTTTGTTCAGAATGTAACAAAACCCTTTAGAATGTTCTCTCAAAATCCATTGCATATATATTATTTAGTTTTGTGCTCTCACTAGATAATGTACCATGAAAATAGACATGAATAGCAAAACATGATTTTATTATTCAGTAATATCTGTGAAGATAATGATGTGAAATAAGAATAACACTTTCTCCAAGTAAAACAAACATTAACAGATAACATGCATTTTAGACTTATCTGAAATGTTCACTAGATTAAAAATTCATTACATTCATTGTAGTTTTTCAAAATTCAGAAAAATGTCTCTTTCATTATTGGCTTCCTTAAAACTTTTCCTATGAGGGCATTTTAATAGGAATTCAAACTAAAAATATATAATTACAGGTCTAGGAGCATCACTGCTGTGAGAATCTCAACTATTGTCAGTACATATAATTAAATTATTTGCATTATCTAGGCAGCATGCTGATAGTTAGAAAACACATTTGCTTTCTCAAAACTCACTGAAGTGTAAGCTGTTTTATCTGCTTTCTTCTTGAAACTACAAAATTTTGAGACCTAAGAGCATCTGTGACACAGCTTTTGAATGACAGTTCTGACAGGGGACATGTATATTTGAGTATATCAGTTGCAGTCTGAAAAAACTGAAAAATATTATGAAAACAATTATTCTTTTTCTCTATCTTTAAGTATTTTCCTTAAGTTTCATTTAAGCTATATTATAAATAATGAAAAACATTATCATTTGCCATATGTGAGAGATAAGATTAAAATTATTGGCAAGACTTCAGCTTCTAGACAGCTTCCAAGTGAATAAACACTTTTTGTTGCCAGGAGCACACTTTGGGAGGTATTTATATTTGCTGTTTATCTCATTGTTAAGTGTATTGTAAATTTTGTTTAAAAAATGGAAAATCTCAAATTTACGCCATTGCCTTCTGCTGCTGTTATTATATTGTGTTTAAATATTGTCGTGGTTTAACCCCTGCTGGGATCTAAGTACCACACAGCCACTCGCTGTGTATAATTATGGTAATCTAAGATATATTCAGGAGCCTCTCCTGGCTCAGTATCATTTATAGGAGTGCTTAGTTAAGGAAGGGATCCTAGGGGAAAAAAAAAGGAAAGTATTCATGTGTTTTTCTGCATTAATTGTAATGAGGTCCTCTAGGTTAAAAATTTGTTTACAGGGTATGCATTCTTTTTGTGTTTGGAGGTGTGTACGTGTTAATCCACACATCCACACTGTGGAACATTTTTCTTTGTCCAGGGTGGGCTTCGTATGCTTTTTCAGATAAAGATTCATGATCTACATTGTTGCACAGTGAGAATTTTAAAAAAGGGAAGCAGTAACACCGAATCAATGGAATAGGTAGTGGTTTCCCTAATGGGCAATTTCTAGTTAGGAGTGCTGACATTCATGTATTAATGTACATGTTCTGGATTATGTAGGAACACAGATCCATATTTTATGATTTCTTATACACAGATGTATTTCTTGGGAAGAAATGCTCAGTTGGTTTCAATCAATGTTTCGTTTTTGCTTATTTTTTGAAAATTGATTATTATGTCATTCTTAAGTCTTAGTTTCAGAATTTTCCAATCCATAACTTACTTTTAAATGAATATAAAGTCAGACACAGTTTTACAAACAGTATTATGTCCTTCCACACAGTGATGCATTTCCATATCTATTATTAATGCCTTGGTTGCTACTGTCTACTTTAAATTACTTTGTGTGTATTATGCTTGTAGCCTTTGTTTTTGTGCATTATCTTCACATGCTTCACCTTGTTTTCCTGCTCAGATCTGAGTGGGGAATTTTTCTTTTTAAATTCATGGCAGCAGCTTCTGAGTTATCAACAGCTCTGTCACAAAATTTTGCATGTCTCACCTCATAATGGTTGGAAGACAATGTCTGTCTCCCTGTACCATGTATTTTGATACCAGATATGGTCTTTGTCAGCTGTTCAGTGCAAACCTACTCGACTCAAGTGAGAAACTCTATTTCTTTAGTGACGATTTCTTTCAGACTTACAGAAATCAAAAAGAAATTGGTTACCTAGAAAGAGGAATATAAGTATCACCCTTAGAATTCCTGCTAGTTAGAGAATGGAACAGAGACAGCATTTATAGACATACATGTAGACGTAGACGTAGACGTAGACTTAGACATAGACATAGATAAGTAAACCCTGGAAAAAAGTACCTGATGGCCACAGAACTTGCATTTTAGCACATGATATGTTGCAGTTTTGTGAGAGGCCATGATAACAATCATGTACAGGTATATTAGTTTAGGCAGCCAGGACACCATTTTTAAGCATAATATTTGGATTTCCAGCATTGTCATAGTGGCAGTGTGTTCTAAAGAGAGTTACATGAATAATTGAGTATTTGCCTTCTCAGCCAAAGTGAAAAATGTATGTGGTGGGAATGAGTCATAAAGAACCAAATTCACGGCTTTTTACACTAGGAAAAAAAATTAGCTAAATTAAACATATTGTTTGTGCTGTAACATAATTTTTTTTTTTTTGGCAGCTGAAAGAAAAGAAAAGCTTACAGACATCCACATACAGCTGACTGCTCCCATTCAGTAACCCAGTAATGAAAAGCCACCCCAGGTGCAAGAAACCAATACCTACCATTTCTCTGACTTATGTGTGCAATTCCTTGAGGGATTAAAACTGTGCCTCACCAAATTTAACTCAAATACTTCAGCATTTCATACAGAATCACAGAATAGCTGAGGTTGAGAGGGACCTCCTACCCCCTGCTTAAAAGGGAACAAATACAGCATTTTTGAGACCATAATAAAAAAAGTGAGGTCTCTAACTTGCCAGAAAATCTTCTCCCTCCAGTTTTCATAGCTAGTGTACTGATCTGAAGTGGTTTGTTTTGATCGCATCTGACTATTTTTTTTCAGTTATGAATGCAATCTGGATAATTGTATCACACTGTTATAAAATTTGCAAATACATTTCATTGAATAATCTATAAGATGCAATAAAAAATCTTTCAACAAAATCTCTGTTTCATTCTTTTCCATGAACTTTCATAAAAAAGTGTTGCTGCTTAGTCTTCTCTCCAGTAATGTAGCTGCTTTGGGGGGTTATTCACATTTTGCCCTGAAATGTAATTTCAAAAACAGGGGATGGGGCAGCAGTAGTACATCCTGCAGTACATTTAATTTTCTCCCACCCTACATATTACATGATGAGCTTTAAATGTCATACAGGAAGAACTTAAACTTTCCTCCATCACACTAGGAGTTTCTCAAAGTTACAGAATGGGAAACTCATGATAAATTCAATTCATTTTTCACTACTTGATTTGTAGAAAGCAGACATTATGAAGTAAATCTGGGACACACATTCTATTTTCCCACATAAAACAATACTGTATTATTAAAATATTGCATAAAGGCTGAAAATATAAAAACTCTTTAAAAGGAAACCTCAGGATCTGGTTTTGTTCTGAAAATGTACTTAATGAAAATGGTGCACTGCTAAACAAATAAATTTTCTCCTTGAATCTGCTGAAACATTTGTAGTGCATTTAACGAGCAATTGAGGGAGGGTGTCAACTTTATGTGTTCCTCCTAACATTTCAGAGTGAGTAGGACTTGCTTGCAGTTTATACATTACCAAAATTTGTGTTATTTATTGTTTTAAGCTACGCAAAATTTGCGTTGTCAGTTATGCTCCCGTATATGTAATTAAAGCCACAACTTGGACATCTAATAATTTGTTTGTGCTGAAGTATGAAATGGAAGAAAAAAAAGAAGGGAATAAAAGCTGCATTATTTTAGCAACACTCTGGTTCAAGACAACTTGAGACTGGGCAACTCCATTCCATTTCTTGAGATGCAGACCACAAAGGTGGCACGGGAAAAGTGTAAACTCAGGTGCTGAAATTTTGAGTTGTAGATGATTTTAGGCACCTCATTCTAAGTGAAAACATTGGGTTAAGCTCCTAGTTAGCAGCTAGGTGTAGAAATACTGCTATGGATGCTGGCCTGGTGCTGCTTCTGATGTGGCTTAGCATCTCTCCAACATTTCTTCTCCTTCATTATGGAGAAGATACATAATGTTATGTTTGCTCTTGTAATTCTTTTTGTCATTCATGTACAAATTTCTCACTTGTGTTGCAGAAGGGAAGATTAAAGAAGCAGTCCCTGAATTTCAGTATCACAATCCAGCATTCAATGCTATGAGTTCAGCTTCTTGCAGCTTCTGTTTGCAGTGTATGCTTTGTGTTTAGGCTGGGAAAAAAGACACAATTGGTCCCACATTTTCAGATTTTCCTGTTCTGCAACACACACCATGCAGACCATCTGCACTTCCTTTATGGACTGATCTAGCATATATTTTACTGTCAATAACAAAGGGGAAAAAAGCAGGTTCAGAAGAAACCTACAGAGGAGTAAAATAATATATATTTTAGCATGTGGTGCGCTATGGTGCAATATTCTTTATTGTGTCATTTTAAGTTCTCTGGACTATAAGATAAATCTCAGAAAAATTCACAAAACAGTGACATATAGTACATGTTCAGGATTTTCTTAGTTCTGTTAAAGTCTTAGTTGGTCTTTAATGAAGGTGAAAGGTTATAAGAAAGGTCTAAAGAGTCATTCACTGGAAATATTTAGCTGGTAACATGCTAACTAGGAGCTGAGGATCTACATGGGATTTTTTCTGGTTTTTATATGCTTATAATTCCACAGTTGTAAAAATTTAAAATGTTTCTTAATATACCTATCTGTGATTAAAACATAATGTGCTCAGTCCTGCTTCTTTTCAGCAACTTTTAAAACATAACTTTTAGTGTTTAACTGTAAGAATAATCTTAATGCTATTCTAAGAAAAAAAAGACACCAGACAATGCTTTTTATGAGATTAATGAATATATTAATAAACTCTTGAAGCTGTATTCCCACTTATGAATAAATTATGCATCTAACTACAAAGACACTCAAATTCTGGATAAATCTAGTTTTTACTACACCATCTAAATTTTTCAAAAGTATCAGTTATCTGGCAGCTATCTAAATTATTTTTTTTCTTAATTTGGTTGAGAAATCTACAACTAAGGATGGCCACAGTACTCTTACGATAGCAATCAGAGGATTAGACAACATGTTCTTTGTTTCACAATGGTTACCAAGATCAGTAAGTACTCCACAAGA
This sequence comes from Corvus moneduloides, assembly GCF_009650955.1. Taxonomy (NCBI): domain Eukaryota; kingdom Metazoa; phylum Chordata; class Aves; order Passeriformes; family Corvidae; genus Corvus; species Corvus moneduloides. Next base: position 119,035,039 of record NC_045476.1, on the reverse strand, counting down.
TCAAACACAGTAATGATGAAACTAGTCATATATTTGTGACTCAAAAGAGTGACTTATTGCTTCAAGTGTAGTTTCATTTTTCCTTGGAAAAGCACAGAAGAAAGCAAAAACAGTGTATTGCAAAATAGAAAAAGATTAATCAAAAAATGAGAAATAAGTGCAACAGCTTGGTGATCTGAAATCCTGAATTTAGCCTGGAAAAGTAAAAATGCAGTATCTATCACCTTTACCTATCTCCTTTCTTAAGTCTTGGTAAAGGTTAAAATTGTGATTTCACAGCCTATAAAATATCAGAACATGGTATTTATTCTCCTGGTAACTGCTGTCCCACAGTTTTCTTGGGTTCCAAAAGTTATTTTTTTGTTCTCTATAAAAGGATGTTTATTTTGAGATATATACTGCAATGCAACATTGTTGGAGAGGTAAGTGTAGTTTTGACTGCTTTTCAAGTTGCCTCTCTATTTACCAGGAGGAGCTGGCATTGAAAAAACATCATTGTTAGAACTGGCTTTGAAGTCAGTGTCTGTTTTACAGACTCCTTTGTTCAGTGATACTTGCTGAACCTACAGTATAGGACACGGGATTAATGGTGGTAGTGGCCTGTGCCCCTGATAGAGCCTGTCAGAAGGATGAAGGAAGATGTGTAGCTGATATTGCCATTCTTTCCAGGTGATGCTGTAACACCTGTCACAACAGCTCTTAGATTTGCTTTGTAGCATGATGCATACTTTTACTAAAAATAGTTTTAGCTACAATAACACATCTATAATTTTTTTTGTTCTTGTGATACGTAAAGGGGCATGATAGTAGTAGTGCACAGAAACTGGATAATATTCCTTGATGTTTGTGAACCATTTGTGTCTGGTCTTTCAGCAGTCACCCAGATGTTGCCAGGACAACAAAACGCAGATATAGTTAGTCTTCATATGATATGTAGAGAGAAAGAGATTTAATAAACTGGAGATTTTAAAATTCACTGCTTTTATGTGATTACTTAAGAAGTGCCCCAAATTGTCTTCACCAAGATTAGACTGAGGAAGTAAAGTGAAGTAAGTTAAAGACTTCATCATCCCTCTTTTTTTTCTCATTAAAAGCATATGGGGCTGAAGTCAAGTATACTAGAATTCACATAAAGCTTACACAAAGAAGAGATGAGAAGGACACAGAATACATGAGAAAGTAATTTCTGGATTTTTGGACTGTCCCCTAAATGTCTTTTTTTTCTGGTATGGTACAAGGTGTTGAAAGTGTAAGCAAAGGGCAATCTAGGAGTAAATACAAGTGAGGCACCTTTTGCCTATTCCTTTAATTTAATTTTAACCTTCTGTCTTTAAAGTACAGGAGAAGTATGGAAGGCTGAGTATATACTTCTCAAGAGGGAACCAGATTTAACTAAGAGCGCCATTTGAGCCCTCCATGAGTCCTTGTCCTCACTTAAATTTAAAGGCTTTTCACAAAGTGCAAGAATTTCCAAGACTGTTTTTTAATAACCAGGACTGGCAGCAACCCTGGGAATGGCTCTGGAGCACGTTTATTAGTAACTAATAATATATATACAAAAGAATTAAAGAGGCAAAGGTTGTCTTTATTCTTTGAAATATTAGTTGCCATGAAATATTAGTTGCCAGATTTTGGATGATGCTGTTGAACATTATAAAATTTCATTGCACAGTCAATCTCAGCAGCAAAGTTCTAACTGAAAACATGAAAAATCAAGGTGGTTTCAGGGCACTGGCCGTGCAATCACTGAAAGTTGGAAAGCACTGATTTGGCAGAAGTGGGACATGGAGCAGGTTCTGAGTTTTCTCAGATCTTAGAATGGTTTGGGTTGGAAGGGACCTTAAAAATCATCTAGTTCCAACCACCCTGCCCTGACCAGAGACACCTTCTACTAGACCAGGTTTCTCAGAGCCCCATCCAACCTGGTCTTGAACACTGCCAGGGATGGACTCATGGGTGCTGCACCTGTAGACTTGACCGAGTGCTTCAACAGAACACACCCTAAGCAGAATCCCCTTCTTGTTTTCCTGTATTGATCATATTGAGATGTACATTGAAAGTTGAGGGGCTGGTTATGATCCCAATTAAAAATACAGTATGTGATCATTCTGGGACTGGTCATGTTCTTTCAAACTGCCTTTTTCTTTCAAATGGAAAAATGAGTATGTTTGCTAAATGAGATCCTTATTTATTTGAGTATGCTTTTGGCATCTAAGAGATTGACTAAGGTTTTGAAGGTATTTTATCTGGAGTCCTCTAAAATCATTCCTCCTGGATTTGCAGCATGGTTGTCTCCAGTGACACCGTCCCACTATCATGTACAAAATTGATACCTCTGTCTCCTAAACCTGCTTCCCTACTGAGGGGCTCTCAATTTTGCTCTCATCTTTTCAGATTATACAGCCTCTGTGAGATTAGAGTTTGCCTGACTTTAAGGTGTGGTATTATTAAGATGTACCTATGATGGTCAGATGGTCAGTGGTTTATATACATGTATATATACATATATATAAAAGCACACATATATACATATATACATTGTATATATTTGTAAGCCTTTTTGTAAAGAGCTTTCAGATGGAGCTAAAGGAAAAGCAGACATGGTAGCAGTACCTGCACTCTAGCTGACTGTTTCAGGTTTGATATTTTGCATAATAAGACAGGTAGGTCTGCAACTGTTGATGTGAAGACAGAATGAGGGAAAGCATCCGCTTTCTAAGGGTGATGTTAGAATTTTATTTCAATTTGTAGGCTAGCTGTATACCTCTAAAAGGGCTTTGCACTGGTATTGCTCCCATCAAGGAGAGTAAAGACTCTTAGGATCATGCCAGTCTGTGCCTATGGATAAGAAATTAAAACTCTTCCGGTAGCAAAAAATAGATGTTTATATGACCTTTGAATTCTGAACTATTATGTATTTGAGAGCAAATATGTGATAAAGAAGAAATTTAGAGAGAGAGTAAATCTAGCAAAAAGTCTCTCTTGCATTCTTTTTTCTCAAATAGGTAGCAAAATCTCATATAAAGTTTTTAAAATCTATTTATGTTTTAATTTTACGGTGTGTTTTTTAGCTTCGTTTGAAAATTCAAGTTGAATTGCTAAATTATGGGGCACAAACACCCAGTAAAGCTAATGATCACATTTCCTAAAGAAAATTTTTTATGGTTTAGGTTGTCTCAATTCAGATAATGGTGAGAAAGGATTTACTTGAGTGAGCAGCAGCTCCAGTTAGCTTGGGGATATTGCTGGTATTTTGTCTATCATTACTTTTCTAGTCTTTTTTTCTCCTCTTTTTTTTCTTTTTTCTTTCTTCTTTCTTTTTTCCCTGTCATTTACAGCTTTGTCTCAGAGGAATAATTTTTTGTGGTTGTGTTGCATGGCAGGTAGAAGGATGTACTCTTAATGTAGCTATATTCGATTGTGTAAGTTAGACTTTCCTTTGATGTTGAATCCTTATAAAAATGGAGTCTAAGACTGTGTAAGTTCTATGTAACATCAAGACTTAACTAGCTGCTAAGATGTAAGCAGTGCCACAAAATACATCTTACTCCAACTGAACAAGAATATGTTTGTAGTTACTCAGCACTCAATTTGGAATTTGTCAAGACCTTCTCCTCAAGCTAGAGAACACACAGATGCAATTTCATGTTGTTTAGTGGTGTGTTGTGTTCCCTTTTCTTATTTTAAATAGATTGCACGATCCTGCCAAATTTTCAACTCATTTTGTTTCTCTAATCTTTGCAAGTGAACTATTTAAATAATATACATAATGGCTAAAATTACTATTTAAATTCAAGTCCCTCTGAAACATAAAGCAATAAAATACATACAGCTTAAAATGAGAACTCAAATAGAGATGGATCAGCATTTTAAAATGTTCTCCTTTTTCTTTTTTTTCTTTGAAAGAGCACAGAACCAGCAAAGCCATGTCTTATGCATGGCACTGAACAATGAAACAATGCAGACTGCAAGCACTTACTACATGATTCTTTCCCAACTTGGACACAACATCTTGGTGGAGGGGAGCTGCAAGCATTCCGAAGGACAAGATCATTTGGAATGGGAAACGATCTTCAGAAGTCAGACAATAGGGTGTAAATCAGGAAGAAAAAGTACCAAGTACTATCCATAACAGAAATAATGGATAGAGAGGACAAGAATTTGCTAGATAAAGTACAAAAATATCTGTTGGTTGAAGTGCTAACCATGAAAACCAGTGTCATGCTGTTGTGATAGAAGCAAGAGCTTTATTGGGATATGAAACCAAAAGCATTGCCAATTCTTCAAAGGTGAGACATCAGCTGGAAGGCTGTGGCGTCCTTATGTGTACATCTGGAAAGACCTGGGCCAGCTGGGGAGAACTTGGAGAAACAGAGCAGGAAAAAGTTGGAAAGTATAATCTCTGGGGTAGGAGGGGGTATGTGCAAAAGCTTAGAAGAATTTGCTCTGTTTAGTTGTAGATGCTAGAAAGCCTGGCAGAGAAATGTTCCTATTTTGTACAGCTGCTTGTGGAAGTCTCCTTTCTCATGCAAGCTAGCTGAAAACAGTGTAGAGGGTTTTGTAAACCAAGCCTTTATCTCACAGGTGCAAACTTGTTATGCACAGTCTTGTTTTCCACACGGAAGAAAATATTTTGAAATGGGTGTCGTAGCATTCAGCCAATCACTCTGGGAGGTGTATGGTCAAGCACCTGATAACGTTATACCACTCTTGCGAACAAAGCTTTAGAAACGAGTCTGTAATTAATTAAATAATCCCATTTTATCCTGGACTTGGATTCCGTGTCATTCTTCACGCCGCCCCTGCAGACAACAGCGACATTTAGTGTAGAGAAGGAAAGCGATAGCAGCTCTTAAATCCTTGAGAAGTTGTTTACACAATGAATGCAATCTGTTGTTTTCTGTGTCCATACAGATGTGACGAGGAGAGTATATTATACATTGGGGGGACTAACTAATGATAAAGATGGTTAAAAAGCTTGGTTTGAGTTTGCCTAGATGTTTAGTAGAAACTGTCAGTAAAAGATACTTTAACAGATTTGACATGAATCTGTCATAAATGATTTAGATTTAGATGAAATTGTCTTAGATCTTTCAATCCATTGAGGCATTATTTTGCAATGGAATCAGTTTTAACATTTCTTCTACACTTCCATTATCACTAAAGAGAAAATAATTTTTCGACCTAATTGGACCCCTTCTGCTCTGTCATGGAACTATGTAAATGCTTAATTAAGTAATCAATTTATTTTTTACTCTTACAGATGCTCTGTCATTTTTACTTGTATTGTCCCATTCCAGTTTTGGCCCATAGGCTTTGTCATTCTCTTCTTTTTCTTTCCTCTAACTTCCATTTACTTTGTCACCTTTGTATCTTTGTATTTATTCCATTTCCCTCCTGTGCAACATATGTTTTTTAGCTTTTCTTGCAAGCACCTTTCATTCATTGAATACACTATCCCACCTGCTTTTCTTTACTATTGCCGGCACCCTCGTGCTTTGTTCTCTCACTTGTTTTTGTTTTTTTTCCCCTATATTTTTCTTTAATTTTTATTATGTGCAAGATCTGATCCTTTTCTTTTTTACCTGTGTATGTTTTGCTGATGAAATAGGAAAGTTTGAGATCCTGGCAAAATGTAGTTTGATGGAAAGCTTATGAAGCAAATGACTGCAGTCACTGTAGGGACCCTCCAAGTAAAGAGGGAGGGGTTTTTGTATATCTTAGAAAACAAAGTATATGCTGTCACCATATATGGTCTGCCAGTGCCTGTGCTCCGGTAGCTTTTGTCTCTTCCAGCCAGATTTGACAGATGGCTAGGAGTCTCAAAGATGCTAACTTCTTCCAAGTTTCATGAAAATTGGCAGACCCAAATTTTTTCCTTATCTGAAAGAAAGAAATTACAAATTAGCCCTGTACATATTCTGTAGGGTAGCAGTCAGCTGACTGATTGACACATCTTGAATAGCCAGCCAAGCTACAAAGCAGTCCTGTGCATATGCTCAGAAAGGAATACCAGGGGAAGCTAGGCTGGTCGGGCTCAGTGACACTAGGCTCAGTGACACTGGGCTTCTGTGAGGCAATGTTGCACTTGTATCTCTGGAAAACCTGGCTTCACTGATTCTAATGGTCATGGGGATGTTAAAAAATCTTTTTCGCGTTGTTCCTCTGTTATTTGCGACAGCTGTGAGACATCTCGTTAAAAACAGTGATTATTTCAAATAGTATGAACTTTCATTCATCTATCCATTATTCTTGGTTTATCATAATTTTTTTTTGAGAACCTGTTATATCCTTCAAAATTTGTGTGGATCAGTTCCACAAGTTCTTGAAGACCTTGGCCCATTCACACCGGGAAGGGTCTGAGGAGATAAGGTAAACTGAAAATGATATATTTGGTACTTCAAGTTAGAAACATTACAATGTGTGCTAAACAAATTCTTGGACTTCTAGTTTGCATTTCTTTGTTGCAAGGCATAGGATGATTGCTGGTTTTCGTTCAACGTATGAGATGGATTAAGAAAAAATTTTGGGTTTCTGAGACCTAAAGTTTTCAAGCAGAAATGATCTGTGCTGATGTTAATAAGAATTTGTCTCTTTGTTCTGTATTATCAAAATCTCTGAAATTATGTTTGTTTGTATTTCTGAATATTGAAATGAAAGGTACAGATGATAAACTTGTTAAGTATAAGGTAGCTCTGAAACAACACAATCAGTACTGATTATTGAGCAAACAAAGCTAGAGAAGGGAAAGGATGAAAGAATTCTAGTTCTGAAGTGAAAACATAGAAATTCCCCTGTCCTACTGTTCATCTGTCCCATGGGGTTGTGGGATTGTTTTGGGGTGGGGATTTTATGAGACATTTAAGATTCATTCTGGGAGCTGATAAGGAAGTAGAGAGGAGTTTGTAGATAACTCATAGGCTGGCTGAAGTGAGTTAATTTGTTCCTGTTGAATGTGTGTTTTTTAATGCTGCTGAGAAAATTATGCTGTTGTAATACTGTCAGCATGCCTAGAGTGCTTTTTCCTTTTCTACTATTTCTTGAAACTAAAGACACACATAAATTTATCCTTATTCAATGTGAACCTCATTGCAAGTGATAAAAACAAAATAAGTGTGTCCCAGGCTGCTGGGTGTGTTTATTTTTTGCTGTAGTTTCTATAGCCCTTTCTGGATGTTTGAATAATAATATATTTATTATTCTAAAATAATAATTTGAACCTAATGACAACAACAGAACTGACTTAATTATCAATATAAAAAGATAACTAAAACAGTACTTAGCTAATGGTTTAATAGAATGTAGGAAAATATACCCTAATTATAAAAGAAAAGCAAATGAGTGAATTAAACAACAATATGTCTATAAATACTTGATCTCATTTTTTGTTTCTTCATTGCTCTATTTTTAAAAAATTGAGTTAAGAAGTGCCTTCATTTCTAATGCTCAGAATAAGAGATGTGATTTGTATGAACACATGCAGCAATTATGCCAAAACTAAATTTCTACAGTTCTGTTGTTACTATGGTAACAAAAATTCACTGTATTTCATTTAGACATATACAACAGAATGGAAGATGGTAGATTTAAGATTTAATAATATTTGCAAAAATATTGTGCAATACTACATGATATTTTAATTATGTGTAAGGGGATAGATCAAATAACTAACATGCTTAGTAGCATGAACATTGGTACTAATCATATTTAAAACATATTTGGATGATTCTTGTGGTAATGGCATCTTGGATGCTCATTTCTAACAATTGCATTACATTTTTTTGCTTGAGCATGGAGATTGCTCCTGCTACTGTCAGGTCTCTTTGACCTCCCAAGAATGAGGAAGACGACAGTAATTCTCCTGTTGTTTGGTTTCTGGCCTTGGAATGTATGAGCAGGGACACTGAAACAGAAGATTAGGTAGCATCTTTAGTCAGAGGTAGTTATGTTTTGTGTGAACCCAAATCACAGAATGTGCTCTCAGTCTTAAGGTATTTATTTTCTTAATACAACTTGGTAGAAGTGTAATTCCTCTTTTCTGATTCATGACAGAAAAGTGGAACTCAAGAACATGTAGAGAAAGAAAAGTGGGGCATTCATGACTATGGCACAGAATACCTGGATTTAGTACCCTTGTATCTTACAAATATCCAGTGTTCTTGATTTTCATCCTGTGTCATTGTCTGTGGGTTGGTTTGTTTGTTTAGAGTTCAGAGTTGCACTAAGGTGTGTGGAAGAAGAATAGGTATTAAGTTTATTTGAAGTGCAGATTGTCCAGCTGGAAAGAACCACAAGAGTAGTTGAATTCTGATAAAAAATCAAATTTATTTTGATACAGAACTGTTTCAGGTATTTGCATGATAGCAGTAACATCTAAGCTGTAATATATTTAGTTTTGCATATCATTAGAAGTTTGTGAGAATACGTTACTTAATGTTAATTCCTTGCTTAAAGCTAAAGTGACTGGTGTAATGGACTAACTTTGGGATCTTGTTCCTGTAAAAGGATGAAAGCACAAATTTTTCTTCTCCTTTGTTGATTTTACTAGTAATTCTAACAGTTTTCTTACAGTTGGTGGTTTATCTTAACCCCTTTTAAAATTCTACATGAAGGCTTGTTTTCAAGTGGGAAACCAGACTATCACCATAACAGATTTTAACGCTTAAAATTTCTATTTAAAAAACACCAAGTACTGTTTTGGAATATCTGCACTAAATGTAGTTTGGGGCAAGAATTTCAGGCAGGTAAGTCCTCTTCTGTGTATTCTGAAGTAAACCTGGGCTGCATTTCAGTGTTTAAAAGAATTCACTGAATCACTTCAGGACAGGCAAAATTCTAGGAACCTAAAATCGAATGGTAAGATACTGTATTTTCAGAAAGTCAACATTTGGAGGTCAGGAAATGATAAAGTGGAGATTGTTCCTGGAATGTTAGCTTTTTAAAACTATGAGTAGTTTAAAATTTTTATTTAGACTGACTAAATTTTGTGGAAGGACAAAATATTCTAACACAAATGGCATAGTCACAGTAAAGGAGGAATCAATGAGAACATTTTCAACAAATATTAAGCCATTTCTAATTGCTCTTATGAGGTAGACAATCTCAATTTGCACTTAGTTTATTTCATGGTGAACTATACTTTTGGTGAAGACGTAAGTGTGGGAGCTGATGAGAAAAAGATTCTTATAGAATAAGTTTTTTTTGAAGCATATTTATGAATATCCCAAGTCTCTGCTTTGGGAATGGCATTTATGATCAAGAATAGTTGTACTAGCTTATGTTAGGTGGATAGAGATACTAACACCTCTATTCTGCCCTCTTTCATTGGGAACTTTTTTTCACGGATTTTGCTTTTAACAGAAATTTTGAGTTTCTCATCCTTCTGTTTGAGATGTTGTTATTGGAAATTAATTTTTAGCAGCTGACAAGTTATTTCTGTTACAGTAAAGCACCAAGAAAGTATGTTGTATGCGTTTGCTTTAGTTATATTTATATTTAATAATACATATGAGGCACAAAAGTTTTGAAAATTATGTAAATATGCATATCTGATGGAAGATGCAAAAGTTTCTTTTACTTCTTCTTACAGAGTTGTGTAGAATGACTTAAAAGTTATACTGCAGTAATATGATTAAAGTAGTGGTTATCTCCATGAGTGAAAATGCTGGAATTCTGTAAAACTGTGCAGAGTAACAATTCCCTAAGGTCAGAGCTATACACTCCAAAATTATGAGTGCTAACTCACTGGATTTGGCTAATTTTTTTTTCTGTGTAAGACAATATAAATTATTTTTTATTTATATTTTTATAGCTATGGCTGTGAACCGAAATAATGTAATATTTATATATATTGGGGCTAAGATTGTCAACAGATACAAAGTGAACTGTATGTTGACTAATTTTGTTTTTCCTTCCTCATTTTGAAATTATATTTTTGTCATCAACTGTGGATTTGTCCAGTATCTTTTACCTCAGTGTGTTGTTTGGCACAGTGGAATCCATCATTGTGTTGTGTAACTGACTGCTCATCAGGCAAGTGATGTTCTCACCTTTTTCTTAACACATGCTCAAATATCAGGTAACAGTCAGTTCATACCTTGTTGTGGATATATTACTGTCTGCATAAGGAACAACAAATGGAAACTGTCATCTTAAGCTTTTGTTCTGGATTTCATCCTTCCATATGTAGTATTTTTCTCATCTTTCCTTCTTTGTCTGGATCCATTCTGTCAATACTTTTTTTTTATTATTATTTACTAAGAATTTCATATTCTTTTCTGCTCGTTGTTGGAGCTAGTATGGTCCATCTGGTCTGACTGTCAGGATGAGCCTTTAGGAGATTCCAGTTTCACTTTGCAGAGTCCAAGAAGCTGACATCCTGTCACAAATATAGTTGAAAATTCCTGCTTGACAAATTGGTACATTTCTTTGAACAACACTGAATCCCACCATTGAAAATAATTGATTCATAAAATCTAAAAAGCCACCAAACTTGAAAAAAAATTATTAATGTGCAAATGACATGCAAGAATGACTCATATAATGCATTTTCCATACATTTCCTGAGGAGGGTTGCATAGCTGAAAATAGGGTGACTTGAAGCTTTGTTATATGTATTATAAATTTATTTCAAAAATCCCTAGCTTTAGATTGAAAGGTATTTAGTTTTCTTGCTATTGCCCAGAGCTTCCCAGTCAGTTAGTTTGTTCTGGTAACAGAACAACAATGCTGTCTGCATTGCAGTACATGGGAGTGAGTGTCAAAGGTCAGCCATGGATTCAGCATTTCTTCTGGCAGGCTTGGCACGCTTACATTCTTCTAACATTTCTTTGGAACAGTCTTGAGTTTGAGTTTGGTGGATCAATAAACTGAGGTGTGAAGAGCATCTTTTTTTTTTTTTTTTCAGTATTTTGTATTGATGAAGACTGTAATGTAGGTGTGGGGAATTTTTGCTTTTTTACTAGTCATTTTTTGTAGGTTGATAATTCAGTTGGAAACTACAATTTACCAGGAACTTGTAATATGCTAATTGTAGCATCCAGAAGGTGCCTTCCTGGAAAGGTGATAAAGTATTTTAGTAGATTACCTCATTTTGTGGTCCTGAGATTTAACTACCCAAGTTTTCAGCCAGTATTATTTTCTGAATTATGTAAATTACAAATAAATAATATTGGGGATTTTATTGTAGTAAATTTCAGTTATACATTTACATGAAAATAAGTAGATTTTTTTCCTCTCTTACAGGTCTCCTGTCCACTGAAATGACAATGCTACAAGTTTATGAACCTCCTTTCCACTGATAGTTTCTTAATTAAAATTAATTCCATAGGTTATCCATTTTGTTTTCACATTTTTCCAGTTAGTAATGGTTACCACTGTCATGATAGGATCCCAAATAACATGTGTAATTTAAAAAGCCAGGTCACATAGTTTGAAATTGGGTTGTTTTCATTCTTATTTGCTTTTTAACTGTAATTTCATTACTTAAATGGGATCCAGTCTGTAATTTGTTATGACATCGACTGTTTAGTTGTTGCATTTCCCTTGGCTGGGAAAAGTGAAAATGGATTTGCTGACCCCTAAAAGTATACCTGATGTTTATCACTGATGTATTGCACTTTATATTTCTAGCTTGCTTTTATAAAGGGATTAGAAGACTTGCATGTAAAATCGCTTGCATTTACCAAGAAAGACCAAAGCAGTAGAACAATGATTTTTAATCAAAGCTTTTCAAAAATCTAGGGTTTTTTTAAGTGCCTATATTGTTAGTTGCTGTAGTGCTGTAAACAGAATAAATACAATTACATAACAGTAGAAGCAACCAAGTGAAATTAATGCTGGTCTTAAAATCTGAACTTCTGTGTTGGGCTTCAGAGTACTGGAAAAATACAAATTCTATATAGGCTTTGTTAGGATTGTGCTGTGCAGGCATCCTGTAGAGATTTCTGGCTCTAAAAACAGGCAGAGCAAGAGTCTAGAAAATGGGTTTTGTTACCCATTTTTGTGGGCTGTCTTTTTAAACAAAATATTGCAAACCATTTCTTCCATTCCAGTACATCTGTTTATGATAAAGTTATGTTAAAAGAGCCTTATGTAACATACAGGCTGTTAATGTTTTAGGCTGGCACTTTAATTAATTAAAACACTGAGATTATTCTTTGAAAAAAACCCCAACAAACAAATCTACAGACTGTCTATGAAGGCTGTCTGGTTCTCTTTTACTGTTGAATCTCCATTACTGTTGTTATTTTTGGTCCATCTCCAAGGCACATTGAAGCATTGTATCCCTCTGAACTTAATTAGGTTAATGTTTCATGTTTGTAGGACAGCTTCTTAGATTTTTTAATAGCTCTAGTGCTAGGTTTCAGTATCTTGTTCTGGTTCCTGACACCTTTCATTAGTGACCTCTGCAATCAAATTCCTGTGCTGTGTATTAACTCAATATTTAACACTCAATAGTGTGACACAGCATCATTAATTTATGTAGCTATAAGGCTAACAGAGTTTAAAGAAAACATAATTCTGAAATCCGCATGTTCTCATAAAACAGTTCATTTATGTCATGTAGCTTTAAATTCCCATCACAGGAATTAGTGTTCTGGAACTTCACCCCTTCATAAGGTGGAAGCAAACATTTGCTGGAACTAAGTATTGTGTGCGTAAGAGTAGTCTAAGCTTGTCTCTAAGTCCTTGTGACCTTTTCGATTTTGCTCTGGGTGTTTTTATAGTAGCTGCCACATTTGCCTTTTTGGATTGTGGCATTTTTTCTGTTTGGACAAAATCTGTGCTGAGGACTACTGTAAAATCGTAAGAATCGATTCATGTGGGGTTAATTATGTAAAATCATTTATAGCGAATTGTAGTATGACCCTCGCCCTCTTTATCATATCTTGTTTACTTGAAATTATTCCTTCATATTCTTCAAGCATTTTTCAATCTCCCTCCTTGTGTTTGACATCGTATTAAAAAAAGAGTATGAATTAGAGCAAATTGTGTGCAAAGTAATAGATGTAGCCGTTACATTCCGTGTTATTCCTTTTCATGACCAAAGCTAGCAAAGTTGAAAATTAAAGGAAGAAAAACAGGTATCAGAAAACCTGGTATCAGTCTGCAGATGAAGTTTAGTAGCCTTCTGTATTATCTTTCTTTCTCCAGACATGAGTAAGTGGATCACCACAAGACAACAGAGCTGTGCTTTTGCAAATAGTCCATTACCCTATATTAACAAAGTTATTCATCATATTCAAAAATTAGAATTAAAGGAGGGAAAATGCTTCTGACTGGGACATTCATGGTACATTTTTGTCCTTATAGGATCAGATATATAGTTAATTAGGGTTACTATGTTGATTTTTATAAAAATTTTAATTTCCTATGATATGTACTCCCCAAAATAGTGCCTGGCAACCTAATTTACTAGTCATTATATGTTTCGCATTAACTTAACAGTTTTGGCAAATGAAAATATTTTATTGCAATCAGTATAGCACAATATTCTAATGCAATATCCATATATCGTAAGGATTAATAGATTCATGCATAATGAGTCCGAGTCAAGCTGATATCATCTGTAAAATAGTTTTTGTTGCTAATCTTGAATAGAGAGTCAAATTGAGCTGTGTGCCATTTTCTGTCATTTATAGGAAGCTATCGCAGTGACCGCTCTCTTCAGCCCGGCCAGCACACCGTGAGTGGGGAGCAGCCGAAGGCTCGAGGCTTTAAAGCTGCTCCTCTGGAGTTCAGCTCTGCCCAGGGGAGCTGAAGCTCCAGGTGCTGTGGCTGTCAGCAGCCCCGACGAGGGAGAGTATAGAAAATTGCGGGGAGGCTTGCCTTTGGATACAGCTCCAGGCCTACCGCCCAAAGGGAGTCCAAGGAGCATAACCACCCATCAGCCCTGTGCAACAACTCATAAAGGGAGGTGTTACAACGGGGATGGCCCGACAGGGGACCAATGGGGGACTTTGGGGGAGGGATATGGACAGGGATAGACATTCACGCGGACCAATAGTCTCGAGGGGTGGAGGGAAAGGGATCACATGCCCCAATGGGGCATCGAGGTTTCGAGGATTTCCAGAGGGGAGGTACCAGAAAGGGCAGGGTTTCAGGGGATTGACAAGGGCCATACAAGGATAAACAGGGAGGGCTTAGGTGATGGACACCGAACTTTCGGGAATAACGGGAGGGGTTTGGGTGATTGATTGAGAACCGACTGGAACAAGGGGAGGAGAACAACCGTGTAGGGAGCGCTGGGGAAGCGACTAGAATGGGGGCCGGGGAGTAACCGTGTTAAACTATTAAAACATATACCACATTACCACAGTAAGCAATGCTTTTTATTGAACACTACTTAGGGATTCCTTGATTGAAAGGTTTCTTTATTATAGAAAGACAAAATTGAAAGTGTTATGATACTTTCTGTAGCAGTACATGATGTTTTCCTAGTCTATATGGGTTCATACAAATGAATAGGAACAAGAATAAAGGGAACTTAAAAAAAGGGAAGGTAGATGAAGAAACAATCCAATATATATATAATTTTAAAGTGTTGTAAAGTCTTCCCATTAACCTCTCTGAGAACATGATTAGTGTAATTTAAATAATTCACTTTTACTGGAAAAGTGTTTTCCAAACGTTAATAAATTTTACGTATGTCTACATAGCAGCAAGCAGATCTGATAGCTGCCCGCAAAGACAAGTTATATTTAAATAATTTATCTGCAGTACTGGGAGTAATGTCATCATAGCAGCACATCAGGAAAGCTGTCTCAGATTAGTATTCCACAAATGGTGTTAAATACTCTGCAGGGAAATTTCTGCAACTACAGTAGAGATGCTACAGGAATCTAAGGTGCATGAACTACAGTCACATCAAGATTTACAGGATAGACATGAATTTGATTGGAAAATGCATGTAGCCTCATTCGCTTTTATTTAAAATTACGTGAGAACAGTGAAATTATTTCAATGTCCTAATTTGTCATTAATATACATGAATTGGATAAGCATTGACATGCCCAGATGTTTATTCATTTTATTGTTAGCTTAAATTGTTTCTGTTGGTCTTGTGTATATTTTTCACATCTAAGTTGTTACTTAATATACAGAGATTTAAAATATTCTGAAGCCTTTGGATGCTGACCTTATTAAAACTATAAGTTAAAAGGAGAAAAGGTAGGGTTTCTATAGTGAGAATATTTCATTAATGCTCTCAAAAATAAGAATTAGGCATATAGAATGAAATAACTATACTACAAATATGGAGGGTTTTGATTTTAATGGTTTGCATATGAATTTATTTATATATTTGATAATAAATTATTTCTAGCCATGTGCCCAGTTGACACAGAATACAATAAAATACAGGTATATTTCAAAGGCAAAACCTCAGAAAGTACACAAAATAAGCCTGAATCTGTCGCTTTAAATTTTTCATGATGCAGGATACCTTATGGTGCAGTTCTAGTTACATTCTCCTCTTCAAACTCCTCTTTTAATCTTTGTATCTCATGCACTGAGCTTGTTGTCCTGGCTGTTTTGCTCAACAAACCCTTTGTTTCCCTGACTATTTCATGTCAGATACACATATTGAGATATTTTGTGTTTGCCTACTTATCTAATTCTTGTTTATCAAACTGCTGTTTCTGTAACTAATTTGATACCTCTTCAGGTCCCAGTTTTCCTGTCCAATGTCTTGCTCTTTTCCATTACTGCACAGATTTTTTCCTATTCCCTGTACTTTTGATGTATTTTGTGTTGATCTAAGAAGCCTTTGACAGTATTTCTCTTGGCCTGTTTTTGGCATCAGCTTTTCCCTGCTATATCTTTATGGCAAAGGGGTTTTTTTGTGGAGTTCTTCTGAGTGGAGTTCTTTCAAATTTATTTATGCTCAAGTTATGGATGTGTGTGTGATGTAACCCTGTGACCACAGGTTTTGTTCCATCTTAGGACATGATGAAGGACCCGTATGTGCTCTTTAAGCCTCACATGCTGGCGTAAGTGTGTGGTGGTTATCTTTGCTCCCCTGGTTTTCATCTCCAATAGGCTAATGAGCCTTTTAAGTGCTCATTGCAATGATTTGCTTGTGTTCTTGGCTTCTTGTGTTACTTCTTTCCCATTCTTGCTTGCAGATTAATTTTGTTCCCTGCTCTATGTCTTATGTAAATGATGTGAATATCCTTTGAAATCTGTGTGTGTCATCTGTCAAGCTGAAAGTCACATACATTTAAATGATATATTAAGTACTGTTATCCTATTTGCAAGAAGATAATTTACATGTCTGTATTTAGATCCATACTGTGTTTTAACCCCTCTGGGATTTGAACCAACTAAACTAGTTATGTTGGGTGTTGCAAACTCTAGAATTTTTTTCATTTCGTTTCTTTAATAAAAGAAAAAACTACATTGCTGTTACAAGATATTTTTAATATACTCCCAACAAAGAATTCTGTTTCATGCAGTTTGCATCTTTAGTCAGAATATGAATTTTTTAAATTAAGTTTTAAATATTAAAGAGATTGTGTGCATTTTTTTAAACCAGTGTGCAACCTTTTAAGTACTACTAGCCTGAGGCAATCCCATCTGCAGTAAATTGTGTGATAAAATTTTTGTTCATAGCAGTAAGGCCAAAATTTCACTCCAGATTTTAAGTAGTTTTCCTTCTTTTAAATGCTTGCAGGTTTTAATCAAAATAATTTAGGGAATTATTGACTGTGGAATCAAAAGACAAATGTCTTGCACTTTTGCTTATATAACTCCTATTTTTTGTAGATCAGGACAATGGATGATGACCTCAAAGAATCTTTTATAAAAAAAAAAACAAAACCCCAGATATTTTTGATAGCCACATGTTACAGAATGGAATGATTATTTGGTGTATCAAAAGTAAAACAGTGCTGTTGAGATACTATACTGCATATTCTTAGAACTCCAAAGACTTTAATGAATTAATTGAAGCTTACTTAGAAAAATTAAATTAAATAATTATTCTTGACAAAATTGAGATAATTAGGAACTTGCACTCTTATTTGGAGATTACTTACCCAAACAAAGATGAAAATTTTATGCCATCTATATCAACACATTTTTGTTGCACTTTGCATTGGAAATAAGCTGGAGGAAAATGCTATTGAACATGACAGTTGTGTTTGTAACCAGTTGTGCTTGCCTTCATAGATGTGAAGAGTCAGTTTTATCCTGAGAAAGGAGCTAGAATTAAGGGTGTGCGTTTAAGCCTTCATAAGGAACAATTATAATGTATCTTTAAAGACAGAAATATAACCAGTTGTGCTTACTGTGGACAGGCCAACTTGTGTTGAGAATGAAGCTCAACTAAAGAGCATATGATTAAGTTTTCATTAAAAAAATATTTCTAATGTATTTTTAAAGATGGCAAAGATGTCAACTTTGAAGCAGGAAACAGAAGCTTTGCTATTGGAAGTTACTGAGCTAATTAAGCAGCTGAAGGCTGATCATGAGGGAGAAAAAGCTTTGGAGTTGGAGAAATAGTGAAGGAACAGTGTGAAAATTGATTGTATGTCACTTCGGAGGTTTCAGCAGCTCCCTGCAGCCATGCAAAATGGTACTAATATTGAAGCAAAGAATATTTGTACTTTTTCAGTCAGTTCATTACCAAGAATAAAATCCAGATATGACTATAGTTGTGTTTACTGTAATAGGAGTACAATATTTACATTTCTGAGCATGGTACACTTGAATAAGTATCTGGGAAAAAAAATGGGAAGTACTCCGAAATGTTCAGCATTTTCTGAGGAATAACGTAAGACCAGACAAGACATTTATGATGATAATACATACTTAGTTTGGGGCAAGAAATGAGAAGCTGAAACAAAATCATAAAATAGTGCTTTTGAGTTAAACTACAGATTAAACCAGAAATAAATAACTGCAGTTTTTTGAGAAAAATTAAAGTACCATAAATTTGAATGAAGTTCTCACATATTTAATACAAGTTGTTTGACATAACCATTGATATGTATCCTTAAAACTCTAGATTCTGAGGGCTTTTTCATTACCTTTTGTAGGTATCTACACAATAAAATTAGAGAAAAAAAGGGCGGGGAAATAAAAGGAGCTACTTAGCAGTTTGTTGTTTGTGTTCTGGCTCTTGGGCAAAAGCAGGTGCTGTCTGAAGCTAGGCTTGAGAGAAGTAGTGTCATTTGGCACAGTAAGTTGCTGGATGTAAAATCGTGGCTGTGCTTCAGCGCATGTTCTGATGCGCATCACCCGAAGATTTTTGACAAATATCCGACATTCCAGAGTGCAGCGACCGTGCAAGAGTCCCCCATAACTGTGCTCAGTGATGGGTAAGTGTTAAGGGAAGTTCGGTGTGTAATGGAGGTGAGCCAGTTGTTTAGTCCCAAATGCTTTCTACCCCCATCCCTGAAGGCAAAGTGTCAAATAGTGCACATCCCTAACAACATATGAGAAAAATGTTTGTTTGCTTGCTTTAGCCAATGGCTAACTCTTGACTTGGAAATTAGAAATCTGTGTTAAGGTGCTCCCAGTTTGCAGAGGTTGCTCATCTGAAAAGCAACTGCCTCTTACAGACCGTTTATGATGCCCTGGAAACAGAGGAGGAGATTGAATAAAGACTCTGGACTAAAAACTGTTGACAGGTTAGAGAATGCTTTCAGGAGCAAATCCTGTGACACTGAAAGGTCAATTTTACAGAAGTAAAGAACTGCAAGCATAGCAGCTCGAGATTTGAGCTGCAGATGTGTTACCTTTTACTCTTTGATGTTCTTACCTACAGTGATGTAGCTGTAAATTATCTTTGTGTGTTGCTTTACATTTCTGTTGCTCTTTCTTTACTGTTGAGCATTTTCTTTCAGTATCAAAAGTTTAGAATTGTAGAATATAATTAGCACATTTTCAATTCTGTTAATATAAGCAATGATGCAGCATTTTTTAAAAATAAAATAAAGCAGCGTGAAGTTTGGCTGTGAAAATTGACCAATTTCTTCTCCCTTGATTTATTGGTGGTCTATGTCAGTATGATGTCATGTTCTTGGGGTAAAATTTATCATTTCCAGGATTATAACTTTTATATATTTTGTATTTATACTTTTTATATAATACTTTTGTATTGTCTTTAAGACAAAAATATGCCAACATAAAATTAAGGATAAAGACCCTCAGGGATGTTATAATTATCCTTAATCTAAGTATTACGAACCCAGGAGATTAATTAAGAGTTTGCATGACCCATTCAGAGTAGACACTGAATCCTGTTATTTCTTCAGATTTATCTTGATTTCCATTATTCCCATTTCCTGCTGCATCTATGTCCTGTAGCACACTCAGGTAATTACATTGATGTAACCGTCTTCAGAAATTACTTTCTATGAAATAGAACAAAAATCCAATATAAACCACATTTTATTCATCTGGATGTTAGGCACCACTTTGTACAATGTAGAAAAGCCACTTCTTCTTGCAATATCTTAAATTTTAGTAGCAATGAAATAATAATTTTGCAGATTTTGGATTTGTGTCTTGTTAACACAGCAAGATTTATTGACTGTTAAGGATTTGCATTGAATATTCCACAGCTACTTCTCAGGGGTAGAGTGTTTTTTTGTTTTTTACCTCAGTAAAATATGCTTCCTCTCTCAAATTTATGGCAAAGTTTACTCCTCTTGAGATATTATCTGATTTTTTCTCACCTGATATTCTTACTTTACTTTCCATAGTTTTATACCAATAAATTTCCCGTAAACTGCTCCAGAGCACCACCTCTAATAAGCTTTTTTTTTCCTAGGCAGAATAAAATAAAATACATGTTGCTATTCAGCAACCAGTGGTCTAGTCACATATTTTCTTGTAAAGACCCATAGGAAATTTATGCCAAAGTCAGGAAAGCAAATGCAGCAAACTGAATTAAGACTGGCATACTTCTGTGTGGCAAAAAGAATATGTTTTATTTGTTGGTTTTGAGTTTGTATCTTTAGTTTAACTTTCCTGAAACCATGTTTAGTTTCAGAAGTGTCCCTGAACTGAAAATAGTTTTTATATCAGGAGGATGTGGGAGCTGTACTTGCCCTAATCTTCCTCTCCACCAACATATGTCATACATCAACATAGCTGGAGGCTAGGAAGCTCGGTGGAGCTGTTCTTGTGTCATAATAGCCTCCTCTACATATGCCTTAAGGCGAGGTGTTTTCATTTCCTTCATAAAAACAAAACCACCCCGGCTTTGAACAGTTGCTTGACTTAAATACTAGGATAACTATGTATGAATTTATAAACCAGATCCACTCCTAGTGCAATATTTGGTGATCTTTTTTCATCAATGTCCTTTCTTGGCCCACAAAGTAGTTTATAGCAAAATTTTGGAAGTCTTAGCATTATGACAAGCTATTTCCCAATCTCACTAGTTATTCATGCTGTCATTCAGATACTCACATTTTCTTATGCTAATTATCTTTTTAACAGAATATTAAATGTATGTTTAAGATACCTTGGTGCTACGGTGACATTTTGATTGTAAAAGCTGTCAGCTGCCTCAGGTACAGAACCAAATACATAAGAAACGGCCAACGGAGAAGTTCGTGAGGAAATAGACTTCATGAAGAAACACAGCCCTCTGCTGGAAGAAAAGCTGAATCCGAGGGCAAAGCTGTGGAGGATGTATGAAAAGATAAATTCAAACCGTATGGAGAGGTTTCTTTTAGAACCTTTCCACTATATAGGTGCCGTTTTAGAGAACAGCAGTCTTTTGGAAGTACCAAAGTCTGCTTTGCATTTTGTACACCCGTTCCACTACATACAGGCCCTCAGTGCAGAGACAGGCTGGGGAGGATAATGCTGTTAGCCTTTAATAAATGTCTCTTAAGCATACATGGAATGTAATTCTAACTTTGTAAGGTGATTTCATGTGGGATTTTTCCTGGGAAAGGTAGAAGCCACATATCTGGTATTTGCATTGGTTCTTTTCACATTTCTCACACACATCTGTGTTTCAGAATATGGAGACGTCAGAAGCTGTCAAAAAAAGTTTACAAGGTTCAATTATTCTTGAGTGCTGATGTGCATTTTTCCTAATTTGCTTATGGTATTTATTGGTTGTAATATTGATAATAATTTACGATTTTTTGATAATAAATGCCTAATGTGAATGATGCCAGTCTAAATAATCATAGTAGAACAAAGTCGCAAGTAGATTTCTAAAACCAGGGATACTGGGTTACTTCATGTTCAGATATTAGGAATAATTATTATGTTTTCTATGTGTTTTCTATAATAACTTTTAAATGCAAATCTAGAGTACAATCTCTTTTTCAAGGTACTTAAAGTCTAAAATGATCTCTTTCTTTGGTAAGTGATTCATAATGCTGTTTCCTTTAATTTGTTTTATTTTGAATTCAGTTTTGGGGAACTCTGCAGTCATGTCAAAATACTTCTAAAATTAAAAAGTTAATTGCCTATTACACAAATAATATTAGAACTATGATGAATTAGGTCTGACATGAAACACATTACAGTTCTATCAGTGCTATGAGATATGTTTGAAATACTAATTAAAAATCAAGTTGGTAACATTTTTTTAAATTTTTTATCTTTTTTTCTTGTTAATATCCCAAAATATATTATATGCAGCTAAAATATTGAGATGTGTTAAATACAACTCATGAAGTAGACTTAAAATATTTTTTTCTAGAGGGAATTTTAAATAAATCATTTTTTTTCTGAGGGTTTTTTTTCTTTCTTTCTAAAGATTGGCACTGCATATCATGAGAAGTTAGACTTGCTGTATTTGTGTCTTTATATCTCTGTCTTATATGTGTCTTATTTATGTATTTCATTTCAAGAGAATTTTTAAATGTCAAGTGAATGATCTGTGACTTTTATTGTGCTCTGATTTAACAGTTTGTTTCTCAGGTTTGGGCAGCTGATACTGAGTTATCTTTGCAATTAAAGCAATTACTTTATTTTGAATCTCTAGTTTTTAATATCCAGAGAATTAGTTTAAGCAGTGAAGTTAAGCTACATTATAATATTTTATATCATGTTATTTGTTTACCTTTGTAATATTTTAAAAAGCAGAGACAACAGACGTGCATATCTCTATTTGAGAGTTGTTGCAAACTGAGTCCCCCAATATTATTTATCCTATTAAAAAATACAGTCAATGTCTGCATTGTCTACAAACGCTGCACAGCCTCTAAAAGATGTTTCAGTAATGATTTTGTCAGGTTACTGAGTGAAACCTCAGTGGCTTCTTTGCACACTATTTCTTTCTTTCTGCTCCAGAGGTCACTATCTTCCCATGAAAGTAGCCACCTTTTCAAAATAACTCCAAAATTCTGTAACAGAATGAAAGCCCTCTTGCTAACATTTCTTTAAATTTTGCAATTTTACCACACATTCTGTTGTCTTTTCCTGGGGCTTCATCTTTAAACATGAATTCTTAAACTGACAAGGATCAGACAAATCTTGGAATTACCTTTTATTTCAAACATTATGTATGCTTTTTATATAAAATCTTTCAGAAAACTTGTTTTATTTTCTTTAACATCAAAAATATGCAGTGATGTTCATTGTGAACTCATAGAAGCACAAAAGACCATGAAAAGAATTGATGAAGAATCTGAAAAGAAGATGCATGTATGTATGAGAAAATTAAATATGCTGAGATGCTATTGAGTCAATACAAGTAGGAGCTATCCACTATGGCATTATAATTTCCTGTTGGTTTTAATAGTGACAATCAAACTATAGAAATTTTGCTTTTAGAAATAGTTTTAAATTCTCTTGTTTTCTTCTTCAATTAAAACATTTGAATTATACATAAAAGAAGCATTTGCCTTTTTTGTCTCGGCTTGCATTAGCAGAATAAGGAGGATATGATGTCCAGAATTACACCCAAACTGAAAGTCCCATGAATCCACTCCTAAAGCGTGCCATTTTTCCTTCATATTGCTTGCTTATGAATTTTTAATCCCTTTGACAGGACCTTTTGCTATCATTCTTATTCACTGCACAGATTATTGGAATTCGTCAAAAATACCTTTTCTGCTTTTTTTTTTTTTTTTTTAATGAACCAGCAAAATTAGGTTTTTGGATTGTAAGGTAGCTTCTATATGGCAGTGATTTATGGTGGAGTTTCCTCGCTGTAATCTCTAGTCAAATTATTAACCCCTGGATTATCAAGTAGAGGTATAGTAACAATTGGACACCACTGATGGCCAATCACTGACAAATAATCCTTCCTTTCTATCTCTGAATATGCAGCCAAGGAGTTGGCACCAAGAATAACTGTGCCAAAGAACAAGAATATCAATTATTTGATGTTTGGTAGGAGGCCACACTCGACTTTGCTGCATATGCCTATTGCTCACTGCCAGCTTTTATCTGGCAAAGTAGCAAGTGACACAGTGGCCTTTTGTTTTTCACTTGAGATGAGGAAAGCTCACAGGCATAACTGAAAGGCAGCAGTAAATTTTTGAAATAACCTGAGTGGCCATAGCAGATATTTCTGTACCGCAGCCATGTGACAGCAACTGTTCTTCAAATATCAGGTATTTAAAAAGCTGTTCATGGTAATTATGGAGCATATCAATTTCATAGCAAGTCATGAAATTTGGTCCATCTTATTCATTCAGAACTACTAGGAATTTATATCTCAGTTTCATAATTCAAGTTGTGCTCTGCACTGCCTGAGTTGGGTCAGCATGCACTGTTCTGCTATTCCAGAGAGTTCATGTTATAAAGTGCCTCATGTACAGCAGTTGTTGAAAACCTGTCCTGCTCACTGATGCTTCATTCAAGGCAGTAAGACTAATGCTAATGGTTAAGTTGTATGTGCAAACTCATGTCCTTGGTAGCCTCATTTCAGTAAATGTTAATTTCCCATCCAGCGAAATCATTGCAAGGGACTGTCCCATCTCCCATTCCCTGTTTCCTCTAAAGGATCGTTTTCATTTGAATTCACTATGGAGTTGGCCTCATTAGTTTACCTAAGAGCTGTAAAGGAGCATTTATTTACATAGCTGCAGAAAAGTTTCTTGTTACTGAATTTCTTTTTTTTTTTTAAAGAAATGAGGACTTTAAAGGGTGTCTGTTATCTACAGATTCATTTATCATCTCAGGTTACTGCCACGTCTCCTCAAAATGAAGACATTGAAGTTCTCTTACTGCAGGATGTCTGTTTCCATACAGAGATCCATTCAGCTCACTGGAAGTACTGTGTACACAACATACTGGTGTTTTGTAGAGGAGATCATTTGTAGAGGGGAATTCTGTTTATTGGACTAACAGTGGAATTTCATTAAGTTCCTGGCAGCAGCATCAGATTCCTCAAAGAGATGGGCCATCTGCGAGACAACTGTGTGAATCCAGAATGCTGTGACAGTCTTTCTCTATGCTTCCAAATATGACTGTGAGCTATGAGAGCTACTCTTACCGCCAGCACAGATGTAATTCCTGTAAGAGCTGTTACTCACTTCTGCTCAGTGAATGCCTATTTGCCAAAGGTCGTTCTCATCTGTACGTACCTAAGAATCTTATGCCACATCCCAACACATCTCTGCCAAGAAATCATTGAACTCTAGAGGTTGTTACTAGCAGAAAAAACTTTGTCATTTTCATTGTTTACAAGCCAGCAGCACATGGCTAGAATTTCTAAAAAGACAAAAAGTAAGCAATATGAATAACTTATTGTCATGGTTTAACCCCAATAGGCAGCTGAGCTCCACACAGCCACTCACTCACTTCCCCTGAGCCCAAATGGTGTGGTGAATCAGAAGGGTAAAAACGAAAAAACTCGCAGGTGGAAATAAAAGCAGTTTAAGAGAAGAAGAAGAAGCAGCCATACACACAGGCAAAACAAAGCAAGGAATTTGTTCACCACTTCCCGTAGGCAGGCAGTTGTTCAGCCATCTCCCTGAAAGCCGGGCTCCATCACATCTGACAGTTGCTTGAGAAGACAAACACCATCACTGACAAACAACCCCTTCCTGCCTGCAACTAGATATGCTGAGCATGATGCCATATGGTGTGGGATATCCCTTTGGTCAGCTGGGTCAGCTGTCCTGGCTGTGTCCCTCCCAACTCCCTGTGCACCCCCAGCCTGCTTGCAGGTAGGGTGAGGTGCAGAAAAGGGCTTGACTCTGTGTAAGCCCTGCGAACATCCATCCCTGTGTTATCAACACTGTTTCCAGCACAAAACCACAACATAGCCTCATACCTGCTACTATGAAGAAAATTACCTGTGTCCCAGCCCAACCCAGTATACTTCCACGCTACCCATTGTAATTCCTGAATTCAGTCAGTGAAATCTCTTCTGTAGGCTTGTTTACCATGAAGTCCAAAACAAAATCTTCAAGTAACTGGGAGACTACAAGTGGCCTTTTCATTTGATGTACCAAATAGGAAGAATTGTTATTCGGTTTAAAAAGTTAGTCAACTGCTTTAGTAATATATGGTTGAATAAAACTAGGCACACCATAGAATTTGGGAGTAAGGTATTCTGGTCACCTCTCTGAAAGGACCCACTCTCAGAGATACATAAAGAGGTCATAGCAGCTGTAGACATTTTCTCTTGCTTTTAAATTTTAAGTTCTTTCTTCAAGAAATAATTGGAATTAATAACTGTTATTGTTTTGCTTATTGTTTATGGTACTCAATATGCCATAGTGAAGAGCTTCACCTGATTAAAATAATGTGAGTTGGTTGTGTCATTTCCATTTTCTTTAGGTTACAGACACCGGCAACTTTGTTTCAAAAACTGATTAGTGCTCAGGACCTTGAAACACCTCTTTCAGTCCCACAGGAGTACTTGCTGCCTGTCTCAGAATCTTACAAGTTACTTAGCCTTGAAGAAGAAAGTAACCCTGACTTTTGCAAAACAGGGCAGTCTTACAGTGTATTTTGACCTAGGTATTATCAACATCAGGAGCTCATTTCTTTGGCTAATGTGGCTGGTGCTTTTGATGTCTGCTATCCAGGGAGATCTGTGCTTGCAAGTCAGAGCAGAAACCTTTCTGACACATTCTTGAACAAGGGAAGGTTTCTTAGATGCAATAATCTTGTTACTTTAAGACGTCGTATCATCGTGGATCTCTCTGTCATTGGCACTAAACAGCAGAACTAAAGAAGGATCATAGCTCTCTCTGTAATAAGTTCACCCCTAATGTGGGAGAAGAAGGCATTGAGTCAGGATAATTTTGACATTGTATTAGAGATATTTATGCTAATTACAGTTTTTTACCTCTAAGGTAGATTCACAGTCAACACATTTGTTTTTAGTTAACTAAGATTTAACTTCTTAATTTCAGAGCCTAGTTTGCAGTCTGGAAAGAATATTAGTATATGAAAAATTAAAACTGTGGTCAGATACATGACTAAAATGGAAATATTTTATTTTACAAAACCTGACACCAGAATTTTGTAATAACACTTGACAAAGCTGGAGTGACTTCTGAAAATTACCAACTCTTCAATCAACATCACTATGTATGTCTAAGGAAAAGAAGAGGTGTGTGAAGACTATGAAATAGTACTTATTTTTAATGTATTTGAACCTGTGAATGTAAGCTTCACAATGTCTTCATAATGTTTGGAATTTTAATTATTGTTTAAATATATGGAAATGTATATGGAAATGATCTGATCAAATACTCATTAGCTCCTTTGTGTGTTCCAGATGAGAGAAATCAGAAACTATGGACCTTGATTCTGTAACATGTTAAGTTCATTGGAAACCTCATGTTCATTTTAATTATGGAAAGATCAGGTACTGAGTAAGATGTATTACCAAAGTGTCATGTAATTTATTAATATGTATTCAGATACTCTGATTACAGTAACTGTGGCTGGAGGTGATTTTATCATGTAACACCAGAATAAATATTGTTAAAAGTATATTTTCTTTCCTATTTTCTTTCTTTCTTTTTTTTTTTTACTATTCCATCATATACATACTATTAAACTTTATTCCTTATTGATTCTCATTTATAGAGTGTGATCAGCAGCTATTTGGATTTTTCCTGTTGTAGGCAAATTGCTGTAGTTTAGGTGTGGAAACCTTAAGATGCAGTAATAAATGTTGCTGTGTATTGTCAATCTTCTTCACTGGGCTGTATTCTCTTTGTCTTAAGACTTTATTCATTATTCCTTTCCTTTTTTTAAGCAATTTTCATTATTTTCAATGTACTTTGAGAAGAATTCTGTATTTTATGACCTTTCTAAGATATCCTCTGTTTCCTTTTAATTTCTGTGATATACTTTTCTGAAAGCTAATACAAAGAGTATTCCAACTTAAGCCATGTCACTGACTTTAGGAGGGACGTCATACTCTCATTTCTTAGTCTAGTGTTTTCCATCCCATTTCTTGCTTAATTTAACCTTCTTAGCTTCTTTAACTGTGCAAAATATTGAGTAGACTTTCTGGGTGTTTGTGGGAATATGTACATGCTTTTCTCAAATAGAAACAGTTTAGAATTTTAAGATGTGCTTAGTTTCTCTGATCTTCTACTTCTTTTCGAGTTTGGACATGAAATCACATGTGCTGTTTTGTTCTTCAGTTACTTAGTGTGTCTTGAAATTTTTCTTAAGTTTTTTAGCTTGTTTTCACCTTTCCTATTGTAATCACATTATATACAGACTTTTAATTTCACTTCTCCTGCTCTTTCACATAATTTGTAAATATATCAAAACAGCAGATAAGGGATTTTGAGATACCATCCTCCAACCTATTTTTTTCAATAAAAATTGATCATTTGATCATACTTCTGCATTTTTTATTAATATTAGTATTTTTTCATGTTGCCTTGTGACTACTTCACTTTTTAAAATTTTTTTGTGCAAGATTTTGTTCAGTTCCCTCTAAATTCTGTCATTGTGTCACAGCTGTCATCTTACCTAGTAGTTGTAGGGCAGCATGGGCAGTCTTCCTGGGGTTTTTGGTAGTCTTGGTGGAAATTGAGGCACTTGAGATTGTTTCATGTGCAAGAAAGGAAGTGTGATGTTCTCCTGTAGCAAACCTTTGTTCTGAGATGCATTAAAATTTCTTTGTTCTTTTGAAGGAAATCATAAGTAAAATCCGCATTATAATGGGAATAGGTAAATAACAGAGAAATTAATCATCTATACTGACAGAAATATGCCATGCATGTTTTCTGTTTCACCTAGCTATATGATTTCCATATAGCTTTTCATATCACATGACAGTGACATAGACTCTTATACACCCTGTAACCTGCTTTGTGTGTCTGTGAACTGAACTGGAAATGCTAATGATATCAGTGGTTTTAGGAATATCAGCATTTTCAGGAAAAAGTCAAGTAGAAAACTCTTTTTCTGTCCCTCATTTAAGAATTTTTTTTTAGTTTGCTTCGGTTTTTTGATTGTTTGGGGTTTTTTGGTTGGTTGGTTGGTTGGTTTTTGTTTGGTTTTTTGCTTGTTTGTTTGTTTTACTTTGGGTTTTTTTGGGTGTTTTTTTGCAACTACTTGCTAAACTGGTAATTAAAGTTCTGCTTACATTACAGAGGAAGTAGATCCCTTCAACTGCCATCTGGGGAGGACTAGAATAACGTGGTATCGATAGGCATGAGAGAGACAGATTTGTGGCAGTACAGGCTTGAAAGACTGCTCTGCAGTTCATACTCTTTTCTTTATGTTCAGTGCCATCACTGAGAAAATGATGAAGATTGCACGAAACTGAAAATACTGAGGCTGTTATCAATCACGCGGCACAGTCTGTGGCTTACGCACACGCATTGGTGCTGATAGTGCTGTAATTTTTCATGACAGCTACGACTCAGAAAGTTGTAGCTGGTAGGCAAAACGAGAAGAAAATTACAGCCTATGACTGTTACATGTCTGTTGTTGGAATAATTCCAAATACTGTTTCTATGTCTCTTTCATGGGTGGTGGGACCTAAGGAAGTGGAGGAGTTCAGAGAGTTGGGCTTCGTGCTCGTGCTATGTGCAGTCTGTGACACCTTGCAAGGTAAGCATTTACTTCAGCACTGGATGAAATCTTGGAAACAAGTAAAGGAAGAATGTCTCTTAAATAATCTTGTAGGAAAGGCTCTTGATTTAGTGATGAAGTCTCTTCATGATTGCTTTCTGTTGTCTTACTGCAGGGGATTTTTTGGGTTGTAATGCTAGGGTTGTCTCTAAAACTCAACTACTCTAGGTCTTAGTTCTGCTGTGGTGGATTTCTTTCGCAGTTTAAGGCACATTTTGGAATATGTTATTGACCAGAACAGTTCTCTCAGGAGCATGGAGGAAACTTTTTTCCTGCCTGCTGAAACAAAAAAAAAAAAAAAAAAAAGGACGAACACCAGCAGCCATTGTAAAATTTTAACCTGACATACTTCTATTTCTTTTGCCTTTTTTCAAATCTATTCACAGATGTATAAAGAGGCATTTTCTCAGCCTATAATGAGGCCTATAACCATGTCTCATGGGAGTGTTTTCCTGACAATAGTTGTAGTTATTAGTATCTTGTTCTGTAATTATGGCAAATTTTCCTTCTTATAATGCTGTTAAATCTGCTATTCAGAGTGAAAGTGAAGTCCTTAACCTCTCCTCTGGCCTTGCCTTCAAGTTCCTTTTAACATGAAAAATTGGTGTCAGTGAAAACTTTAATTCACAAATGACATTTGTCCACAGAATTACAGGGCAGTGGGTTGATTAAGTGAGGTTGGCTCTGAAGTAGATTCAGCCACTAGCAGTGTTGACTCCTATTTTGTTTAGTTAACGTGTGAGGTATGAAACAAAGCCCTGCCTTTAACTACACCAATGCCTTCTCAGAGGTCCAGTTATAAGTGTTAATGTTGGCAGGCTTTAAATGCAAGCGAACTGGTAGCATGAGTAGTTTTGTTATCTGGCTGAAATTGCATGAACCTCCCAGGGTAGATATTTTGAAATTATCTCATGCTTACCTGTTCAAGAAATGTAGTAGGGAATCAAAATAAATCTTTGCTAATTCAGATCTGCTTTACATTTTCCTTTATGGAGAGGGACAACCTTGGAATATTTCCAAATAGATGGATTCACTTTGTGTGTATTTCTATTAGGAATGAATTAAAGCATTCTGAATTTATTTGGACCGAATACTGTATGAAGTTAAAAGAAACAGAGGAGAAGATTATAAAGGATGAAAAACACCTTGAGGAGTTAGTGAAGCAAAAAGCAGAAATCCAGGAAGATGCAAAATGTTGGAACAGCAAAGTGAGTCTTGAATATTTATAAACAAGCAAGTAAATGAGTATCTTTTATTGAAAAGTACATGAATGCCTGAATATTTTGTATGTTGAAGAGTTAAGCTCCTCTGTAAGAGTAAAAATATGAATACAGATTTTAAAATAAGAAGCAGTAGATTCTATAGAACTCTCTTGTTCATTATTTTGTTTTACTATTATTTTTCTGCTTTAATTATTAAAAATATCATAAACATCTTACAGTGCCATAAGTGACCTGGATATTTTTCATTGTTGTGTGCATATCTGCCTAATATTTCTTATCTTCTTAAACCATCTGGAATAATGTGTGCAGCATAAGTGTCCTCTGAAGTCAGCAGATTTTTTAACCTGAGATGGCATGTGATACACTTTTACATCATGCACAGTGATACCCTATTTTACTTAAAATTTCCCTGTTTTCTGCTATATTTGCCTATAATTCATTTTGAGATCTTGTACTTTGTAACCTAAAATCTGAACTGGAGTTCCTCACAGTGCCTGACTGTGAGTTTTCAATTAATTGACAGCTCCTGTTGAACCAGTAGAAAATGCCTAGAAAATGCAGATGCCTACAACAGAACCTGTTATTTTTTTACGTGTGTATATATATGTGTATGTATAAAAGTGTGAATCAAGCATGAAATTAATTCTCTTGTACATGCCCAGAGCCATTGTGGATTGTCCCTCTAGATAACTAGGTCCTGCTAAGGACCCAGTGGAGTCCAGAATATATATGGAGGATTTCTGCAGGTACCAGGCATGCCCAGAATTCAACAAAAAACTCCCCAAAGCATCCCCCCTGCAAAAGCAAAGATAGTCATATTACAGCCACCAATGGGCATGTTCTTGCCTTTTTTTTTTCCAGCTGTGTATTAAAGGGTTTTTTCTGGTTTTGATGACAGCAATTGCTACCAACAGATATCGAGAACACAGCTATATTCAAATAGAGCCTATACTTACAAATAAGCTGGTTTTTTGCCTTTTGTTTTTCTTTCTGCATATGTTTCCATCTCGTTTTGATGACCAGATATACTTCATCAGGTACTACCTGGTTATTAAGACCAAGACAAGACATAGATAGACATGCACAACGGAGACAAGCTGGAGCATGGAAGGTGAGCCAAATTAAGTTTAGCAAAAAGATGATTTTTTATTGCCAATTTCCTTCAGAAACATGGCTAAATCAACGAACTGAATACCTCGTTATAAATAATAGCAGCTATTCAGAAAGCTCAAAGTTATTCTTCTGATCATCATAGAAGTATTTCGGAAGTAATTTAGTTATTTTGGGAATCAGGAAAATATTGGGATTGTTTTCAGGGGCTTCAGCGGGGTTTGAATCAGACCCAAATTACAGCATGACAATTGTCACTTACACCAGGAAGTTTGAAGACAGAATATGTGGTGTGAACTAATGTTTTTCGGCATCGTTTTTCCTTGCTCTTTTTTCTTGTGTTAATTCATGCTGATTTTAAATTTTATATGTGATCTGTTAGGAGTGTTACAACTTTGACACTGTAAGGACAACCCTGAGTTTTCTTTTTATCACACTACTCAGATTTACATTACAAAAGGTATCTGTATCAATTAAACCTATTTTCTGTATCTACATGGGCTTTGTTTCTCAAAGATTAAAAGAAACCCTTCTTATAAAATTGTTCTCATACTTAACTATTACTCTTTTATTCTTTTGTCTTCATTAATTACCTGCACAGTGTGACATTATTTCAAGTAATTCCTGTCAAAATGTTTGCTCTAAAAGCATTGAAAGAGTGAAAAACATTTCTGAATAATGTTTTTCCTATGTACTAGCAATTTAAAAACTAGGACATTTTGCTCATACTTAATCAGTTGGTTTTTTTTTTCCCTGTAGATATATCCAACTCTTTGTCTTTGTCACACTTCACCTGAACTATATTTAGAATCATAGAATGGTTTGGATTGGAAGGGATTTTAAAGACTGTCTAGTTCCAGCCCCCTGCTGAGGGCAGGGACACCTCCTGCTAGTTCAGGTTGCTCAAAGCACCGTTCAACCTGGCCTTGAACATTTCCAGGGTTGGGGCATTTTATTTCTCAGAGTATTTTATGTATTGAGAGGTTTAACGATTTGGGTTTTTATCTCCTCTTTCTAGGTCAGTAAAGGTGCTTCATTGCAGTTTTTTCTCAGATCATGCTTTATAATCTCTAACCATTCAGGTTAGGACTTTCAGCCCCCAACTGCTTAGGAAGGTACAGCCATCCAAGGACAATTGCCAGAATCCTAGAGAAGTACAGCAGAGCTGTGACATTCTGGTCAAAATAACAAGTCACTCCTTAGCTGCTGGGGCACAGTCACAAAGGTTCTTATGTAAGTCTGTTCTTCACCAGATGCTTGAGAGAACAGTGGGAAATTACATTCCATTTCAGGTAAATGCATCCTAATTTTGTCCTGATTTTCCCACATGGATTATTCTCTAAGACTTTTATTATCAACCTTGATACTGCTAGGCCAAACAATATGTTTGTTGTCTGGTCATATTCCAGTTGGACTCTGATCACTGTGTGAATTGTATGGGTAAGTTCTGCTGGGATGTGATGTTGTTTCAACTTCTGCAGGGGAAGGAGAGGGGAGGAAACAAAGTTTATTATGCTTCATGTGAGCAGCTATGCCTTTATCCACCTAAAGCCACTTTAAATGATTTCCTTACCCTCTAGATGGTTGCTTCCCTAACATCCTCATTATTCCTTAAGCTCCAGTGATTGATCCATCATTGATTTGAGCAGGGAAGTTATGGATTCTCCATCCCTGAGAGTGTTCAATGCCAGGTTGGATGGGGCCCCTGAGCCACCTGATCTAGTG
Source organism: Corvus moneduloides (assembly GCF_009650955.1). Taxonomy (NCBI): domain Eukaryota; kingdom Metazoa; phylum Chordata; class Aves; order Passeriformes; family Corvidae; genus Corvus; species Corvus moneduloides. The sequence continues at coordinate 119,001,989 of NC_045476.1, read as the reverse complement.
GATGGTGTCCCTTCCTCTGGAGAAGGGGGTTGGAAACAGATGATCTTTAAGGTCCCTCCCAACCCAAACAATTCTGTGAATCTATGAATCTCTCCATGATTTTATGAATTAAGAGGGATATTGAGGTAGTAAGGAAAATCTGAGAGAAACTAGAGGTAGTCTGCTTAATTATACACATATGTCCTGTATGAATTAGCAGGCTCTGAGTGTTCCCTCACTGAGACTGTGAAGCCTAAAGATTCTGCTAGGATGCACTGCAAGGGCAGTGCGCAAGTGCACACTATAGCATAAAACATCCCTAACTGCTCTTTAATAGTCTTCTTTTTAAATTTATTTTTAAAAATATACTGTTTAATTATGACAAAGAAACATGAGAAATTCGTGTTGCTTACTTTACAAAATATTTTCTATATAGAATATTTGAATAACAAAATAGCAGCCCAAGGAGATGAGAGTGTAAAATGATCAGATGCTGCTTCTGAAATAATAAAAACTGTGGAAGAATCAGTACTTTTTTTTTTTCTTTTTTAATATAAATGAAGTAAACATGCTTGCATACATGTGTCTTCTGTGTTGGCCTGAAATAACTTCAGCTTATGCTAAAGGTGTCTTAATGGTTTAATTGTTAATTAGAAATCCATCAAGGTAAGCAATCTACTGGCTATAAATCAAAGGAGTTTTTATATTAATGAAGCATTGGAGAGTTTGGAATGTAAAAATTAAGAACATGAGGGAAAAAAATAGAGAATTTGTGCAAAAAATCAGAAATAGGTAATGCCAGCAATATAAATATAGGAAGAAAACTATTTTTTCACTTAAAACATGTCTATAAATGAACCTTACTTTTATTGTAAGTCTGTATGTAAAATCACATTTCAATAATTTCAAATTGCTTCAGGCTGAAATTTTTCATCTAATTTTTTTATTTTACTTGAAAGAAAAATAGCTAAAATTATGCAAAAGAAAATACAAGCCTTGAAAGTGACAAAGATTCTGAAATTCTTTCTTGTTAACGCAAACCTCAGTCCCCAAAACATTTTGGTAAAAGTTTTTATGATTTTTTTTTTTTCATATATGGTGGTTATAAACATAGAATCTGAAATACAGTTTTTCTTTATTTTCTGTGAATTCTTGTAAGATGTGCACATATATTTCATAGCTTTTCAGTTTACTGATTCCAAATATCTATACTTTAAACAATATTGTATGTAATATTCTCAGTGCAGAAAAAAAATCCCATTTTTTTCATTTCTTCTTCCTTTGAACTCTACTTGTATGCTGGTTTTATTTACCTGACAGGTTATCATATTTGTGCCCCCAGAAACTTTGGATTTTATCATCTCAACAAAGTCATTTTGTTTCAACAAAGTCCTCTGAAAAAAAAGAAAAATAATAAATAAAGTTCTTGAAAATAATTAGATTCTTACAAGTTTTGTAGAAATTGGTGGCTGGGTTGAATAAACACATCCAGTTAGCATGAAAACATTCCTTACTAGATCCCAAAAATGCCATACAAGAGGTGTGGTAAAGGGAGGGGATAAAAAGATGAAGGAAAGGAGGAGTTATGTCCATAGACCTTATTAATGGTCCAAGTCAGAGCTCATACCTTAACATACCAACTTAAATCAATGATGGGACACAAATGGGTAATAAACCAGGCTTCAACAGTTCTGATGTTGATGGAACTACTTATTGGGGTTATTAGAACATTTTAGAATTAGTGACAGCTTTCCAAATTTATTATTTTCAATTTCATTGATATCTTTCTTGATTGACAAAATTTTTATTTCATCATACCTATAATAATGGAGAGATCTTACCTGTTTTGGATGTATTAACTGATAAGGTGAAAGAGGAAACTGAGTTTAGTAAGAATATACAGAGAATCCGGATTGAGAGGGGAGTTCTCAGAAAACATATTTGAGAAGTACTGAGACCATCTTGTACACTAAAACTTCACAGAGATCATAGAAAGGCTCGGGACATTCACAAGAGATTGGGCATTCTCTATTTCATATATAATTAGTATTGTTGTGACTGTGTCCTGGTCATTGTCCTTCCACATGTTTGGGAATTCAAGAAGTGCATGTGAAAGTTGAGATTCAAGTTGCAGAGAATGACAAATTATGAAAAGTTCCCAGTAACGAAGGATTCCAGGACCTCTATTTATGTCTTCAAAGATGATCTGAATGCCATCCTTTGAAGAAGAAATATCTTTTTAGACTGCTATTTAGTCTAGTCCCAGGAAATGAGTGTAAGCTGAATGTAGTATTCAATTCAGAAGAAATACATTCTACATCTTGCTTTAATGTAAAAACAGGATTTTTTGACTGATACAATCCCAGATTTCTGTTTATTGCTTTCTTATGATAATTTAAGTTAACTCTTAAAAGGACTTTTTGGAATGCTATTTTATGGAACCCCTACATTTTCTCAATTCTACTTTCAAAACCACCAATCCAGCGCATAACGGATCTTTAGGAAGAAAGCAATTGCTAATCTGTCCTAAAATATGATGTGTACATTCCTCTTACGTGTTACTGAGTGCAAGGACATAGAGAGAGGGTTGTTTGTAGGCCTTTTTATTTGAAAGTCTCCTTTTATCTTTTTTGGAGTTATTGACTGAGTAAGGAATTTGTTTTAAACAAAGGTTATAAACAAATATAGTTGGGGGGTTGCCATTAAGTGCTATGAGAGAGGCAGGATGTTTGGCTCTGCTCAGAAACCTTTAAATTCTTTGGCCTGCCACTAATGTCTTCCTTTGTGTCACTTTTCCTTCATATTATGTTAGACACCTTGGATGAAAGAAGCTGAGGAAAAGCAGTACATTTGACCTGATATTAACTCAATTCCCATGAAGACGGAATATATCTTACTATTAGATCAGGAAATCTCAGGTCCTCCTGCTATGTACAGTTGCTAAATGCATTAAATCGTAGGAAAAGAAAAATTAAACACTTAGAATACTTCTCAAATGGGGACAGAGTTCCTGAGTAAGCTGCAGAAGCTGTGAAAAAAGTTTCAACACCTGTACATGAAGTGGAGCATGAACACATTGCGCCGAAGAACTTGCTTTTCTGCCTGGAATATTTATGTTCTACCTGCAACCATGCCTAAAGTGCTTTGACTTCTAGAGTCATGGGTAGCTGTATATGCATCAAAACAATTGTGCTGCGCATGAAAGGTATAGGAAGTCAGAATGGAACAAGTATTGTTTGGTTCCTTTCTTTTCTTTCCAGCTTCAGCACACATCTGCTTACTCTGCACTGTTGAGATGAATTACAGTCTTGGCTTTACTGCTTTGAAATTTAAGTCTTTTTATAACCACAGACATTTTGGAAGGAATCTGTGAAGCTGTTTAGTCATTGCCTTCCCCAAAAGAACATTGGCTTTGCTCTTACACACTTTAAGAAACAAACAGAAGAATTTTTTAGGGTTTTCCACGTTGACTCTTTCAAAACTTCCCTAGGAAAAGTGAGTAGTTAATTGTCCAGTGACCTTTTGTCAGTATTTTAGGATATGTGTGATGTTCTTCAGGTAATTTTTTTCACATAGAAAATTCTTTTTCCTGCATAGTCCTTATTATGACCTGCCTCTAGGCAGGGTAACTGAGGCTCTTGTTAATAGATCCCTTGGGATGGATTAGAGTGAAACAAAATTGAATGATTGCTCACTTGATGATGTGGAGACTGCAGGGAAGCACCAGTGGTGTAGTGGTATCATGCAAGGTTCCCATTCTTGTGACCTGGGTTCGATTCCCAGCTGGTGCATGGAAAACCCCCATTGCCAATGTGTGTAGTGCCTGTACTACAGATTAGGTGTATTCCATCAAGACACCTATAGGCAATGCGTTTTGTTCTCTTCCTCTGTGCTTTTTGCTGCTTGAATTTTGGGCAGGGTAATTAAGCTGCTGTGGGATTGCACCCTCTTACAGCTATTTCAAGGACTATTTATACTGTAAGACTGTATATTTAGCAACCAGCAGTTCATATGCCCTGCAAATGAAATGTGCAATGTGTGTGTGTGTATACATCTATGAAATAACCCATGACACTTAGTCCTTGACCAGTTAAGTAACTGGTCCTTTTTTTTTTCATAAGGTAAATTATGCTTCCTTTCTTTAAGTAAGCTACTGACACCCTGTAGGAAGGAAATTTTGACAGAAATATTCTGTCCACTAATTCATCTAAGGAAAAGTGCTGGCATGTTGTGGGATCTGTTGTGCAGGTTAAGTATCAGAAGCAAAGTTGTATATCCTGTGAAGGTCCTTACAATACCATTTAGGTTTATCATTCTGCAGAATGTACCAGTAGATATTCACTGGTAGTAGCAGTTTATTTTTCAGTGACCCATTCTTCTACAAAGAAACATTTCATTGGGAAACATAAAGCTGTAAGGTTACAGAGGTTGTATTCTGCCAGTCAAAGCACTATCAGTGTTTATCTGTAGGTTTTCTGTAGTTGATTCAGTCTGGATTTTTCTGCGTAATCCAACAGTGTAATTGAGTGGTATTTTAAGTTTGCTTCTGTTAAAGAGTTCACTTCTACTGAAAGTTTGCTTTTATGCAAATAAATTGTTTTACATGACCTATGAATTCTGCAAATGGTAACTTACTTGTAGTTTGAACTCATCAGCCATATGAACTAACCTGTACCACTGCACTGGTATGAAATATGCATGGCCATTTATAATAAAAGAGATGAACTGAGACTCCTTGACCAATTTAACACTTTCAGATAAAAGGGCTGTTCTTGACAGTTTCTTCCCATCCAAAATTGATAGTTCTATATTATATTTGGGAAGAGGGGCCAAAAAAAGCTGTTTAGTATTCAAATATCATCTTCTTCAAACACAAGAGCAGTCCATTCCAATGAGTAGGAAGTCAGGCAAAAATGCCAGGAGGCTTGCATGGATGAACAAGGAGCTCCAGGCAAAATTCAGATGCAAAAAGGAAGAATATAGAAGGTGGAATATAAAAAATGGAATCAGGGATGGGTAACCTGGGGGAAATACAGCAACATTTTATGACCATGCAGAGATGCAGTTGGAAAAGTTGAAGCCAAAATGGCATTGAATCAGGCAAGAGATGTCAAAGGCAACAAGAAGGACTTCTGTAAGTGCAGAGGTCACAAAAGAAGACTGTAGAAAATGTGAGCCCATTGCTGCATGGGGAGGGAACCTGATGGCACAGGATGTGGAAAAGACTGCAGTACTGAATGCCTTCTTTGCTTCTGTCTTTTCTGCAAGAGCCAGCCTTCAGGAATCCTGGGTCCCAGAGACCAAGAGGAAAGGCTGGAGAAAGGAGTGCATACCATTCGTGGAAGGGGACCCAATCAGCAAGTACTTATTTAAACTGGACATTCATAGTTCCATGGGCCTTGATGGGATGCACCTACGAGTCCTGAGGAAGCTTGTGACTGGGAGAAGTGCTTCTGGACTGGAGAAAGGAAAATGTCACCCCTATGTTCAAGAAAGGCAAGAAGGAGAACCCAGGGATCTACAGGATATTCAGTGTCGCTTCAATCCACAGAAAAGGGATGGAGCAGCTAAACATTTTCCAGGCATGTTTCACAAGGACAAGAAAGTCATCAGGAGTAGCGTGCATGGATTCACCAAAGAAACGTCAAGCTTGACCAGTTTGATAAGCTTCTCTTATCAAACAGAAATGACTGGCCTGGCAGATGAGGGAAGAGCAGTGGATATTGTCTGCCTGGACTTACACTGTCTCCCACTAAGATCTGCATAGAGAAGCTGTTGATCCAAGGGCTGGATGAGGAGACAGTCAGGTGAATTGAAAATCAGCTGAATGACCAAGCCCAGAGGGTGCTGCTCAGTGGCACAAAGTCCAGTTGGAGGCCGGTGTTGTGTGCTGAAATATTTGCACAAATGACTGTTCCACCGTACAATCAGGGGAATCCCATGGTTTAAGGATTTTTAGGTACCAGTCCTAGAAATTGGGATTTTAGAGGTGATTCATATAAAGCCTCTGCTTATTTGCTGTCTTACATCCTTTTATTAAAACGTATTTACCAAACACCTCTTAGGAGTCCAAGTAGACTGTATCACTCACATATCCCTTCTCACATTCTAATTGAATCCTTCAGAATACTGATGAATTTTGAGGCACTGCTGCCTGTCATGCTGATTCCTCTCCTATGCATCAAGTACTCCATTTGTAAGCTAATTTTTTTTTTTTTTTTTTTTGGATAGTAATTCATATTATGAGTTTGCTTCTTAGGACTTTACAGATTTTATCTGTTTTGGAATTTGGGTTCTTTTTTCCCCTATCATATTTTGTTTTCTGAGTGTTCATGGTAAGTCTGTCTCTAAGTCCATCTGATCATCTATTTGTCTTGCTTTGTCTCTAACAGACTTCCTGTCAGATGTGTTTGGAAAAGTACTTGGTTTATGTCTCTTGCAGGTTTTTCCAAACACTCTTGTTTACCTTGCCTGATTGCATTTTTATATTTAAATAAGCAAAGTTCAGGATCTTTTCTGTTTTCCTCTTTTAGGCATAATTTCAACTTTTTGTCTTGTTACTAATAGTTCCCCTTCTGTTTGTGACATTGATTTTCTTTTTGATATTTCCAAAGCATCCATCAATGCTTGGCTTGCATGTCCTTTAAGCGTCCAATATGGTATCTGTAAATAATCTCCCTCTGGCTTGCAAGTATTTTACTTGTAGGTGTTGCACCATAAAGTTTTTAATAAACTAATTTTTATAGAACATTTTATTTTATTATTTTATTTTATTTTATTTTATTTTATTTTATTTTATTTTATTTTATTTTATTTTTTATTTATTTTATTTTATCTTATTTTATTTTTTATATTTGGCTACAATGTTAATTTTTGGATTTTGTTGTTCTTTAAGCTGTCTTTGTAAGTGTGGTGGGTTGACCCTGGCTGCATGCCAGGTACCTACCAAGCTGCGCACTTCCCTTCTCAGCTGGACAGGGGAGAAAAAATATAACGATGGGTTCATGAGTCAAGATAAGGACTGGGAGAGATCACTCACTGAACACCGTCACAGACAAAACAGACTGAACAAAGGGCTATCAGTTGAATTTATTAACAACATAATCAGACCAGGATAATGAGAAGTGAAATAAATCTTAAAAACACTTTCTCCCCATTCCTTCCTTCTTCCTGGGCTTGTGATTGACTTATGGTTTTCCCTACTTGCTTCCCCAGAATGGCGCAAGGGGATTGGGAATGGGAGATAAGCTGTGGTCAGTTCATCACATCTTGTCTCTGATGCTAGTTCCTCCTCAGTGGGAGGACTCCTCACATTCTTCCCCTACTCCAGTGTAGAGTCCCTTCCACAGGAGACACTGAGACAGTTGTCCATGAAATTGTCCTGCACAAGCCCTTACCACGGGCTCCAGTTCTTCACAAGCTGCTCCACCATGGGTTGCTTCCACAGGCTGCAGTCCTTCAGGAACAATCTGCTCCACGGTGGGTTCTCCACGCAATCAGAAGTCCTGACAGCAAACCTGGTCTGTTGTGGGCTCCTCTCTCCATGGTTCCATAGGTCCTTCATGCAGTCTGTTCCAGTGCAGGATTCCCACAGGTTCACAGCCTCCTCTCAGGCATCCACCTGCTCCAACATGGGGTTCTCCACAGTCTGCAGGTGGAAAGCTTCTCCAAAATGAATCTCTGTGGGATGCAGGGCAATTTCTGCTCCATCACCTGGAGCACCTTCTCCCCCTCCTTCTCCACTGACCTTGGTGTTAGCAGAGTTGTTGTTCTCACATATTCCAAGTTCTCTCTCTGGCTGTAGTTTGCTCTTGTGTAGGTGTGTTTTCTGTCCCACTTGTTAACTGTGTTATCCCAGAGGCACTACCACTGTCGCTGATGGGCTTGGCCTCAGCCACCAGCAGGCCCATTCTGGAGCCAGCTGGCATTGGCTCGCCAGTCATGTGGGAATCTTCTGGCAGCTTCTCACAGAAGCCACCCCTGTAGCCCCACTGCTGCCAGAAGCTTACCACACAAACCCAACACACCTGGAGAAATCAGCAGCTGCTGAACTGACCATGTTATTAGTGGCGACTACCCAGTAACCAGCTGTAGGCAGGCAATAGATTTCCAGTTGCTATTTTTGTGTGTCTCCTGTGAGGATGATGAGGAGGATGTAGTGACAATGGTGTTCAGACCTCAAGCCAACACTGGCTGCACAAAGATCCCTTGCACAACCTAAAAGCATGGCCTTTTTCTTGTATAAAACTTGATACCAGATAAACAGTAAAATTAAATACTTTCTTCTCATCCAAACTCCTTCTAATAACTGGAATAGATCTCCTGTGATGAATTATTAGCACACCAGTGTGTAAGGCATCCTGAGAGCCTTCTCACAGTTGGTAGGTCAGTGCCATTGAGATTCATCATTTCTTTCTTCGTGTAAAGGAGACCTATAATACCTCTGGGAGAATTATCTTTACTGTTAATACCGCCACACTTACCATTATGAAATAAAAGATTTTTTGGCTCCATCATTCCTTTCTGCTCATCCTGAAATGAATACTCCCATGCTGTGAGTGTTCTGATGGATTCCAACATCTTGTGGGATCATAAGAACAAGCCAAAACTGGAGGGAGGCATTTCAGTCTTTTACTATAAGTCCTTGAGTCAGAAACCCATTTGGGTCCTTTTGCAGTGGTCTCAGATAGGAGAGATTTACTCTGAGAGCTGTCAGAGGCTATTTTTCTTTAGAACAGAATGTTGGATTTACTGTGATGACCAGAAGTCTTTCTGAGATTTTCATTCCCTTTTTTTTGAGAGAAAAGTCTGAACCTTTTTTATTTTCTTCTGAACAACGACAATCTCCATTTACTTTTGTTACAAAACTTGTCCTGTTCCATTATGCGACTTTGAACTGTGCAAGAACTCAGAATAGGATCTGGTATCTATATGTCCCATTTCTAGAAAGCTAAGCCCTAAGAGAGATCCTGAAATTCCTGTTTGTGCAAGACATTAGCAGAAAGTGTTAAATGTTCCTCTTCTAAGCCAGATGGAGCACAAGGTCTCCATCACATGCCGTTGTGATTGATGCCCAACTTCCCTCTGCTTCTCAGGCTTTGCTTTAGAGAAGGCTGAAGGGAACATTTCTGGGCCTGACTGACACAGCATTATAGGTTTTATTCCAAACATCTTCCTGTCTTTTCTCTATTCAATACTTATTCTTTTTGATTACCCATTGAAACTAAAACGCTCCTTTCTCTTCACTGGATCCTTGACCAAGATCCCTAGTGGCACTTTTAGCCCACTTTTTTCCTTTTACAGACAGGAAAAAAAGAACACTTTCCTAAATTTCATAAAGTAAATTTTTAAGTGAGGGAAGTAAGTTTTGTTCTCAAGATTTTTTTTTTCTTTATTGTAGTTCATGTTTTGTTAGGATAAAGAGGTCCTTGAGATGCATGTAGTACTTCTTTTAGGGTATTTTTTTAAGTTCTCTTTCAACTACGCCTTTTTCTCCTATTTTTCTTCCAAAGCCTTATTTATCTGTGTTAGACAACATTCATATCATTGCTGTCAAGAGGCTTTTTCTTCTTATTAGAACAAAATTTAACGATGATGTCAAAGGCTGTTGAAAGTACAAAAGCTGTCATTTACTAGTGATGGTCAAAGTGCAGAGCAGTTCAGATGAGACTGTATTCTGAGACAGCCAAGGGGGATCTTCTAATGCCACAGAGACTCAGAATTGTTAGTGGTTTTCTGGGAAGCTTGTCCATTCCATCTACTAGCTAGACTGTCACATCTGTAGCTTTACCTAATATTGTGCCATTATATAGGAATTGAGAGATTATGCTTCATTTCCTGCTTGCATATCCAGTAAGCATAACCATATTTGTAGACTGTTATTTAAAACTAGAAAAATGAGTTATTTATCACCAGCCATTGTATTTTGAAAAGAGTGTATTGGGACTAGGTGATCCTTAAGGCCCCTTAACATTCTATCATTCTATGAGATATGAAGAGCATTGAAGAGATTGAGAGACAAGTAGCTGATTTAGGAATAAAGACGCATTTCAAGACAGCCATGAGGTAAAAGTAGTAGAGTCTGGACCAGTCACTAGCATTTTTTTTTTTTGTCATTGTTAAAAAATAAAACACTTTAGACTTCAGTCTTTAGACTTTTTGAATGTCTTTGTCTTAAGCAGGTGCTTGTTCCTATTCTTCTTTTGTGGAATGGCTCTGAAAACAGCAAGAAATGTGGGAAAAATGTAATTTGTTTTCAGTCGTCTGTCATAAGTGAAACAGAGTAGCAAAAATAGCTATTAATTAAGACAAGGAGTTTTCTGTAAGCCATATACTTGCTAGAGAACACCGAAGTATCAGCATCTATCGAGCCTATTCAGTTTAGATACAGGATTTTTTATTTTTTCTCAAAGCCCAGAGACAAGAATTTCTGCTGCATCAGCAGGGAGGATGTTTTGTTGCACAGTCAGTCTGTAGGTTTGTAATTCTGCTATCCAACTGCTAGTATGCAGCTTTTCATGGAATATCATCCCCAGGTTTTTAGAGTTACTCCATTTGAAGGGCTCTTGGCACAGTCTGCATGCAGCAATACTTCCCCACTTTTGGGTGAGAGATGGGGGATGTTGAATGGTTTGAGTCCATTGAGATAATCCATTATGTGGTAGTTTATTTTTAATGCAGGTTTAATAAGTCAAATTGAATTTTTTTTTAAAAAAAGAAGATTCTTCTAATAGCTAATAGTATTTTCAAAACAAGGCATTAATGGCAGTGACTAATGTTGTTAGCCCTTCCCCAACTGAAAGTAAGTAGAAACAATGTGACAAAGATCACATCATTAGTTTCGAGGAAACCTAGAGAGGTGTGGTGTGAGTTATACATCATGGTCTACGCCTGTGTATTTGCTTCCATGTTAAAAGCTTGGAGAAAGAGTTTGCACAAGCAGATTTGTATGCAAATGATATCCAAAATATAGTGGTAATTTCCAGGGAGAACTTTCTCATTGATTAAAGATTTTCAGAATGGGAATATGAATACCTATTTTAATAATTTTTATATCTTCTACATGGAATTTTAAACTTTGAATAGTATAAATATTATGCAATTTGTTTAAGCAATGCAAAATTTTCCTTACTACAGGTATTAATCATAGTTTCTTTCATTTAATATTTGGTGCTCATGTTAATGATGCAAATGAAATTAATACAGTAGACAAGACTTGTTTTTCTTGAGATGCCAATTAATTATAGAGTGGATTAATGAAAAAGACAAAAATGAGATATTGTAATATATTACTTCCTTTTCTCTCCTCCTGTTAGCTGTCCTTAGCTGTATTTTGCATGAGTTAGTGATAATAATTAATAAACTTCTATTTTGCCCCTTATACACATTCCATGAGAGCTATTTCAAATATATATTTTGACTTCAGAACTTCATGTGATTTTTTTTTTCTGCAAGATGAAAAACATTTAGTGAAGCAGCAGAGGTATTTTCTATTTTAAAAGTGCACTTTATCATTCAAAGCATAGAATATTTAAACCTACATGATGAAAAAGTTGGTATGGAAGGCAAAACCAAAATAAGTTTAAGAATGGTAACTGTGAAAGTATTTAATGGCTAAGGCTTTTTTCTGACATCTGTAGATGTAGGACAATAAATTTTGAATACTAACCCATCTATTTATGCATAAATTCTCCAGGTCTCATATTTGGATCAGAATGTACATGAAGTAGATAAAGAGCAGCAGCAAACTGAACAATAAGTGGAACAAAACAAGAGAAGTATTATGAAGCAAAAATTAAATGGTGTAGAAGTGAATAATTTAATGCTTGCATTGGAGTATGCTTAATGCTGTAATGCTTTTTTGAAGTATGTTTGATCTCAAAGGATAGGCTGTCATTTCTACAGAGTTGCCTTGGAACTGTATACATACACACACTTTATGCACTATTTTCTGCCTCTTGCTTGAACTAACCTATGAGGTCCATAGCCTTGAGACAGTGTGAAGCACAAAGCAGAATTGATATTGGGGTCATTGAGAAGTCCTTTGCTTTCTTCATTTGCTGCACTGGCTCAGATTGCTTGAGGGGCTTTAGAAATGCAAGGGAGAAAATCAATAAAGGACAAAAAAGATTCCAGTGTAGTAGGAAGTGCCTGCTGATTGCATGTTTGCTCAGCAGGTGGCATCTTCTTGTAAATGATGGCTCGTATCTGCTGTATCACTTACTAAACTGTACAATCCAGGAAAGTGAATTAATGAATTTCATTACTGAACACTGTGCTTTGTATAAACATGTTATTAGAAGAAACAGCCATTTTTCCCCCCAATATTCTGTTAATTTCTATTACTCTTTTATTTGCATCTTGTATAAACTTGTTCAATATTACAGCATCAAAGATGAATCACGTACATACATATATAAAACAATAAAAGCTTTCGTGTGGTTCAGAGTAGCTTTTAGGAAGCCTGTAATTTCTATGGAAAAATTCCAAAACTTCTTATATATGACAGAATCTTAAATTAAGCATGGGGAAATTCATTGATTGACACAGGTTTCTAAATTTGGCAGGGAAGATGAAGTTTATATCCCTGTCTGTTAAAGATGATGCTCTACCAAACTGCAGGTTTACCAAGAGATCTAAAAACATGTGGAAATGACTGATGAGTCAGCATGCAGATATTCAGTAATTCTACAATGTTTTGCAGGGCATTTATTTCCTATACTTTTTTTTATTGTTTTCATGCTGCCTCTCCTAGTAACTCTAAATAACTGCATCCATTATTTACTTGAGTAATATTTGAGTTGGTGTTCTAGAGGAGTATTAGAGGACTGCTAAGTGGAATAAAGCAATGTACAAAGAATGTACAAAGCCTATTTTATGAGATTTGTAGAGCTCTGAACTGGTAACAGCACCTGGATACCTCAAATACTGCATTTTTAGAGCCTGATACAGTTCCTTGAGTGCAGAAATTGAAGTTTTATAAAGGGGGCTGACTTGTTTTTAACAATAACTCATACCTCTAGTTGTGCAGGATTACATTATATGATTCCTCCAATTACACTCTATTGTTTTTCAGAGAAGGTTTTTTAAAGTTGTATTCGGAGATATTATTGCTCTTCTATGATTAAGACACTGGCTAGTCAAAGCCAGTGTGTAGCTTAAATGATGTTATGGAAGGAATGGCTATGATTCTATAGTATTCTCCTTACAACAGTAATATAGAGTCTCCAACTTTCAACGGACCAAGCAATTCACTGAGTGAATAGTTTGCCTATTTTAAGTCAAGGCGAATCACAATGTGGAGGCTACTGCATCATGCCATTGAATTTGAAGTGAGTTCATTTGGTCAGCTGACATTTAAATGTCTAAAAGCTAAATGCCTAGATAACAGCATATGAATTCTACCTTATAAAACACCAGTGGTCTTGTTCAGCAGCAAGGAAGAATGAAGAATATTGTTCATGTATTGAACGGCTGAATGACCAGGTGCCAATGGACTCATTCAGCTTAGGCAGGATAGTGGACTGTTATCCACTACAGCAAGCCATTAAGTGCAGATATTCAGTCAATTGATATTTGGATCACAGACTGTGGAGTATCTCACCATTCTTGTTTGTTTATTCTAAAACCTGACAGCAAATTCTCTGTCTCCTGTAAATACCAGGTTGCACTGACTCAATGGCTAATACTCCATATGCTCAAAAGCCCACATTGTCAGGTTTTGCTTGCCTTGGTTAAAAAGTCCTGAGAAAAGTGCAGGAAGTCAAAGATGCAAAATTCCTCTTCACTGACAGTTTTCTTCCAACAGAGCTTAAACATGAACCTGAGTCTTTGGTACAAAACGTGTCATGGTTTGTTTGTGTGTATATTTATATCTGGACACAATGTATTAATCATCTCAGGTTTGCAAAGTTTAAGGCCAGGACAGATATACATATATCTTGTGTATGTACAATCAGATGGTATCACATTTCGCCAAGCTCTCCTAATATCGAGCCTAAAACTTTTACTCAGGGGTTTGAGACTCACTATTGGCAGTTCAGTAACAGAGGAATTTGCATTAATTATCATACCTCTACAGATACTTATTACACATTCAGAAGTTTGAGGGTCTTAAAAATCTGACATCCTTGTGATACCTTGCACAACTTCGCATATCTGTGCTAACACCTGTTACAAAAGTTTTGATTCCTTGCTTTTTTTTATAACTACCTTTCAGGTATACCTTTCAGAAGCAGTTCTTTCATAAGGAAAAAGATGCTTAGACTATGCAGGATACTACCGCTCCAGAAAAATGGGACAGATCCTAAAGAAGAAATTTTAAAAATACTGATCTTAAAATACTGTGGTGTATTCTTTGCCTACTGAATTATGAGGTCGTGAAACCTGGTATTTATGTATGTGTGCACCTAATTTATATGTGTATACATGTGTATATATAAGGATAATCAAAAGGTATTTTCCTCCCTCTTAATTTAACCCATTTACATAGCTGCTTACAGCCCATTAGTCTGGGTTACAAAATCTAATGCAGCAAGACCACTTTACAAGTATCACCCAAATAGAAGACTCCCACCTGTTTATTACTGCTGAACTGCTACAGTGCTTTATGTTTACCTTGTTCATTGTGGGGAAGCTGTAGCTTTGTGTACCAGATACTCTTGCTCTTGAAAGCAGAGTTTGCTTGTGTTGTGAATGCTCACATTTTTTGGGTCCTGTAACCATCTGTCACATTTGGTACAAGAAAGACAGTGCAATTTAACTTCTCTTCCATAAAGCAGGAAGTTTAGTGAAAACACTTTATAATTTAAAGGTTTTCAGCAGCTTAATGTCAGCATCTCTTCAAGTTGCAGCTGAGGAAAGGAGTCACTCTCTGTGCTTTATTCCACCACTGTCTGTGGAGTACGGACAATTATGTTATGAGAAACTTGACATCTGAAAGAGGACAACTCACTATTTAGGCAACTAAATGAAAAATGCTCTGGGGAATGGCAACTAAAACCACTGATTTTTCCTGAAAGTCAAGTATTTTAGGTATCTGCCTAAAATAGTTCTATATTTTCTAAGTACTTGAATGGTCTAGCAATAAAAGCTAGACACTGACTCTGCACACACTGAAATAAGCAGTCCCAGACTCAGATCATATGCAAATATTGTTACTTTTTGCTGTCATTAGAAATGATTTTGCTGTGCAGGGCTTATTTACAAAAATTTCATATCTAAGGACAAAAGTAAGAGGGACATGTATTTTTTGAAGATGGTGGCCTACAAATATGCATATATCCACGTACAACATAGGCAATTGTAAAAATACAGGTGCCACAATAAAATCTGTGCATAAATAATATAAGAACTTCCCCAACAAGTTGGGGAACTCTAACTGGATTTGTGAAGCTGTTCTCTTACATAAATGCAATTTTTCCAGTTGCACTCATTTCTTTAAGTGCTTTCTCTGAAAGAATTTCCCTTTCTTTGGGTATACACTGTCATGAATTTTTGCACATGATCATATGCCTGTGCTTAAAACTCAGTATTTGGAAATCTAGCCTTGACTAGTTTACATGGTATGGGATTTTGTTGGTGGTGGTGGTGTTGCTTGGTTGGTTGGTTGTTTCTTAAATTCCTAGTTAAACTGCTGAAAACTATCACACTGTGGAAAATTTTGAAAAATGAATGTAAAGAATTAAATGAATTATGGAACAGGAAGCAAATACAGCTAGACAATACAGAAAAATCTTTTGCTGATTTGAGGTAAGACTTACCTATTATATGAATTTTAAAGGCTAATTGATGACATTAATAAAGGTAAATTAGTAATCCTACTTTATTATGAAAGATGATTATTTTACAGTATTACTTCTAGAAAATATGAACTTTTCATCAATAATTTGAGAGTAGTTTTGTCTGATCACTGCTTGTAGTTTAAACACATCTGTTGAAGCTATTAATGAGAAATTGTCTGCCTACCAAACTGAATTTTGGGCATTGAAATTACTTTCAGAACTCTAATAATATTCATGGTCAGTTGCATCCTTAAGTAATGGAGGATTCAATGCACGTTGTATCTTCTTTGGTTTGAGAAGTGTGGACCTAAACTTACTGTGACTGATGACTGCTGGAAATAGTCTCAAAGGGCTCCATCCAACTGGTAATGCAGGCTGCCTTCTAGGCCAAGCAAGCCTTGGAGGGCTGTATATGCTGATTGCACAGCAGGCTTACTCTTCAAGGATAGAGGCGAGCCTGCTGTGCAATGCCAAAAGAAAGCAGCTCAGATTGTTGAATTGTACAGGATGTCTAAGTAGTGAAAAAGTCATTCTTACATCATTATACTATGGCTCTCTTTCTATGATCTCCTTCATTTATGTGCTGTTGATGTCAAAAGATCTTTGAGAGGTTATTCCATAAAATTCTTGACTTGAGGAAAAAAACGTCTATGTACATTTTTTTAGATGAATATGTGGGACAGGAATGTTTTTTCCCAGCTCTTGTTTCAAACAGAATGATTCAGAGGGACCCAGTGTGCAGTGGAACTTAGTGAACTGAAGGCATCTTTCCATGACTGAAAAATTCTCCTTCTCATTTTTCACAGTTTTTTAGTCCGTAGTCAGTGGTTTTGTATCAGTGACATGTTACGTTCAGACTCAGAGAAGAAATGGATAATGTCAACATAAAGTGACACTGAAAGGTCATTCCAGCAATTCATTGCTTCTATGTAGTAAACAAGTTCATCTCTCCTTCAAAGAGAAATTTTCTTGCAAATTCTGCAACTTCTAGGCTTAAAATAGATAATAAAGAAAACTTGCATTTTTCTCAAGAACCCGCTTTTAGAGATCCTACCTGACAGGAAGAACCCCACAGTCAAAAAAGTCCCCAACCCCTGCCTCTGACTTCTACCTTGTACATCCCAATGGCTAGTGTTACTTTTTGTCATTCTCTGAATACAGAAGGCACAGCACACAGGAATCTCTCCAATGTGTGGCATGCTGAACACTGGCAGCATGCTTCTGCCTTCTGATCCATAGAGCAGACTCTGCACGTAAGGGTGGAAGGAGAGGAAGAGTTTGGTGTTGCTGGTGCTTTTTCATTGCTTGCTGGTTTTCATCAGTGAAGATTAATGAGGACAACATTCAGAAAAAAAAATTCAGGTTAGTCTCTTTTATTATTCTTCCATTCTTCTATTAATATTTTCAGTTATAGGCCATATCACATGGCATTTTGTCAATCTATTTTAACACAGTGTACTCTACTAGTTATTCCCTGTTAGATTTTGTGTTATGCATGTAGTTCAATATCAAATATTCTTATTTATTTGAACTAATCTTTCTTCTTTTCATAAAACCTGTCTGGCTTTTTAGAAAACCTGGGCATAAGGGAATACCTGTTTCTACATTTACTCTTGGCTTTTATTTCCATTTTTTTTGGTAGCCTGAACTGGTAGAGAGACTTGAAGTAAATGAGTCCCTGCTTCTGCTTTCAGTCTTCACTGTTGTCCTTTTATGGATACTTCCAAGCCTCTTTCTCTGAATAAAACCTCCATGACTTATTATTGCTTACTATTAATGCAATAAAAAGGCCAAGTAATAGCCACTAGAGTGAAATAAAAACAGTGACGCAATGGTTTCAAAATAAAAGTAGTTTGAAATAAATACTTTTCCACAATAAAATTTACTACCAAACTGAACTCCACTGCAAAATGTAGCCTAACATGCTATCCAAAGTAAATTACATTCCACAGGTATCCCATCTAGAAACTGTCCCATCATTTCTGAAAAACTGTTTTTGCATTTCTGGAAGACAAAGACATGTCCTTATACCTGAAGTTAAGAATGAAGACAAAATGCCTTCAGTCAGTTCTCTCCATCTCAGTGAAGTTTGGTGCCATTTAAAGTAGAAGGAAGATGAATAGATCCTGTGAATTCAAGGTTTGTATGAGGAGCATCTTTGCTTGTTTTGAGCCCCACCATTTACATGTATGAGTTGCTGGGTGCTGTGCCTACACCTCCATCAGGAAAGGAAATAAAGGCAGGAAACATGATATGGGGGTATACTGGAGATTAGGAAGGCTGGAAGGGTGTTTCAATGAAAACAACCATAGATCATTTCTGATGGTTCCCTAAGCCCCTCTTTAGATTCAGAGGAGGCCTTAGATGCTTTAATTTTCTGCAAAGAGATTTGTTTTTCTGAAGAGTCTCAGTAAGAGACTTGTGACCTCCAGAATTTAGAGCTGGTTCCAAAACTCCTAAGTACATCTGTTCTGTCAAGTATCAGCTAATCACTAAGAAGGATAACAGCTTATTATTGGTCCCAGCTGTTCCTTTCTTGACGGTGTAAATGGTTCCTGAGCGGTCAGCTTCGTCGTTACATGACAGCTTCTTCCCTTCCTCTGACTGTTCATTTGTTTTAAAGTTAAAAAAATATTTTGTTTAAGTGTTAATGTAACATTGAGTTTACATAACAATGCCTTACCATTAGAAAAAGTAGGTTTAAACCTGTCTCCTGAGTTTCCTTTTTTTAGTCCGGACATTGTGATGCCGTCTTTATTATGCAGCCAACTGCTACATTACCTCCTAGGCTTTAGTTTAGGTTATCTTGCAGAAAATCAGTTAGAGAATCTTTTTTTTTTTTTCTTTTTTTTTTTTTTTTTAATATGCTTCTGTCTATAAGCAACAGAAATACAGACCCTGAGAGAACAGCATGTCAGTACCAGGTGAAAACATCTGAAAATTGCTTAACTTTACCTCTTTAGTCTGTACAGGTTCAAGAAACCATGCTAGGTATGGACAGAGAAAAAACCAAAATACTGCACAAGTGGTATGAAGCTCCCACTTCCAGTCCCAATAAATAATAAAGGTATGGTTATTCAATGTAGCATTGGCCATGGGCTAATTCTGTGTCGCAGAATATCGTTGTTTAAGCAGATATTAACATGTGGTGAGTCAGTCCGTTCTCTAAAAATGCAAGATGTTTTTTAAAACTGTGGAAGTTATGTATCTCAATAGACTGATTGGATAAGGATTGATATGGAGAATGTCTTTAGGTGGTCTAAACGCTCATGATAAGCTCTATCATATAGCTTCCTTTTTTAAGGGTATCATTAGTTGTGAGAAAACACGTTTATCTAAAACAAAATTAAAAATGAAACCTGTAAGTAAAGGGTAAAAAAGAGTACAGAAGAATATTTTGATTGTTTCATTGATTTTTTTCTCTTTCAAATAAAAATTTTAAGTGGTGCGTTGTTTAAGCAGCAAAACATTCAGATGGTATTTAATAATCTCCAAGATAAGCTGGCAGAATATGAGAAAAGGTTAAAGCAGGAAGAAAAAACATATGGAGAATTTCTGCCCAAGGATAGAAAGAAATAAACAACGCCTCAACTTCTGGAGTACAGATTAAAGGAAGCAGTTCAAGAGTTCATCTAGGGTTTCTAGAAATTCTAGTGAGATATTATACTGAAGGAGAACTGCCTGTCTTGACAGTTGAAAAAAATTGACTACTTGTTCCAAGTATCTTGAACTGCAAAAACTAAAAGTGGATGTTTCCTTTACAGGCTGTGAATATACATGGTAATTCCATATGTACTTAGAACTAAGGTGAAAAGAAAACCTCAAGGAGCTCAGTGTAAGTTGTATCTTTCAGTCTGGGAGAAGTGTTGTCAGATGCTTTTGTTGATTCAGGGAGAGATTTAAGCAGGAAAACAAACTCTTAACTCAGAAAATGGAGTTAGATCACAGTTTCTTCTGCTTAAGGAGAAGTGAAGATGTACATGATAGTAAAAATAGTTAGAGGTTCACAGCTAGCAGTGCAGTTTGGAGGTCGGAATTACAAGTCATTCTCATTATCTCATTTTTAAGATGGACAGGTATGAGCCATTACACCTTATGCAGAAGAGAATGATGAAGTAATAAATGGAAAGACCAGTGAGATGGAAAATCCCAGTCTGAGGTCTATGAAAAGGTCCAATAAAATGTCCTTTTTGTGGTGACTTGCAGGTTTTGTGAGGGTGAGTAAAAGCTAGTAAGCAAGAACAAAAAGATGGAAAGACTTTTTGCCGAGAAAAGAAGGTTGGAAGTGGCTTGACAGGAAAGAGATAGAAAGGTGCATCTTCATTCAAGCTAGAAGTCCCCTCTCTCCTGGAGATTAGATGGGACTGTTAAATACCTAAAGGAAACTAAACAATCTCTTGTCAAGAGACAAACTGACCCTAAATTAGGTGAGATGTTTGGTGAGAAAACTAGGGATGCTTGCTGTCAGTGTCATGAAGGGAAATGGAATTGAAGAATAGTCCTGATAGTGGGAGAATCTTCATGAGAAACTAGTGACTTCAGCAGAGATATAGACAGAGAAAGAAAATTTTTGAGGTGACTCTTGCGGTGCACTGAGGGATGGAAATCATCTATTCATGATCAGGACTGAAAAGGATGTGAAACTGAAACATCTGTGTGCCTGGTTCTTGCAGGAACACACATCGTGTGATTTGGCTGGAATGCTGAGTTCTTGATTTGCAGACCTTCTAGAGCCTGTCTGCTTACAGGAGAGGATTGCTGACTGATAAGACTGTGACTCGTGAATGTAACAAATGTCACAAGTAAATACAAGATGTGACTTTTGATTTACTAGCAGCCATGCTACTGAATGTGGTGAAATCTCAGTATATAATGAGGAGGTTATACCTTATAGGCCTATTTTATCACTGTGCTCTCTGTAACTGCTCTCAGAGCATCTCATTACCTCCTGTTCCACAGAGACAGTACAGTCCCCAAACTATCATATTGCCATTTGGTTCAGTGCTGATATGTGCTGTATTAAACACACAGATAAGAATTCTTTGACATAACAATTCGTAATGAGGGTTGGATCATGTTCAGAATGATTATGTTGTGCCTTGTTTTCTTAACCTTGAAACAAGCCTGCTTGTGCTTATTTTCTGCTGCTAATGTGATTATTGTACTTTCAATTAAAGGAACTGTAAAAGCGATTACTGTGGTTTTTGGAGATTGAGCAAGACAATTTGAATGACCAAAAGTCTCTTCAAATGTTAACATTTGTCCTCATTAGTATTTGCTATTGGACACATGATGATATATTAGTGATATTTTTAAATTGAGGCGTGTACAGACTTATACTTTTGATGAACATATTAAATATCAACAAAGCTTTGCAAATATACTAACACACTGACTTTCTTTTTGCTTGGAAATAGCAAATATCCTAACTTCCTAACTCAATTAACACTAGTCTTCTGCTAAAAACCCTCTTATATCCCAATAGTTTTTCCAAATTTTCTGTGATATATTTGGCTGTTGCATGGTACTGGAAAAGAAGACAGTAATAAATTGATATTTCTTTAGCATTGTGTCTTAGAATTGCACCAAGCTCAGCAACGTCTCTTCTAAAATTGAATGAGAATTTCTCAGCTATATAAAAGGACATATGGAAATTCATCTGATGGAACAACAATAGTGTCTCCTTATCACAATGCAGGAAACTTAAAATAGAAGGAATATACTTAAATAAAATTACTTTAAATTTTATAGATATAAAATGAGTTTTTTATCTTTTTTTATTAAAAAACCTGCTGCTTAGTCTGTAAATGTTTGATCAGAATATTTTTATCTTAACTTAAATCTTTTTCATTTTAAATCAAATCAACATATTCCTATGAGTACTTCCTTTTTCATAGAAAACCATTTTCCATCTGGGGAATGATATATCAGAAAATCCATGTCTGGTTCTAACAGCTAGTCATGATATGTTGTTTCATCAGATATTGAGAGTATTACTAATGAAATAATCTACAAAATGGCATATTTCAGAAGGGTTTGTTATAGAAATAGGATAATATACTTCTGAAGGCTGAACTAAGAAAAAGGGAAAAACTGAATTAGATCCAGGGGGCTGTTTATCATCATGGTATTAGGTAAACTCCACTGGGTCTCTGTTATCATTTACTATTCATCTTTTAGGTTATCTTTTCTTCTAGTCATTTTTTAAGTCTTTCTGCACTAATACTTTCAGTGTAGTTTCCCTCTCCTACTTTCAAAAAATACTGTTAATCAATATTAATCTTACTGGAGAGCTTTGTTACAGTGTATCCATGTAAATACAAGAATTACATTAAAGGATATATGACAAGAAAGGATTTTTTTAAAAGCTAGAGAGCCATTGCTCCCTTTAGGCTATTCCGTGTTAGTGCGGGGTACGGGTAACAAATGGCCTGGCTATAAAATTCTCTTTAATTAGTTGACTCAGTGGCTTCCAACAGTGTGTTACAGTGGTCTGTGGGACTCCCATGTTACGAGATAGAGTTTTGAATCCTACCCCATGCTCCTGGGTAGTCTTTGCATATCAACTTACACGCTGTCCTGTGGGAAGTGCCGGCAGAATTACCCAAATAACCATCCCACTGATTTTATTGGCTCACAGGGAGGTCACATACCTCGCCTTCTGAGGAATATGCATAGCTAGAGGTTGGGTGCCATGACAGCAATAATACTCTGAGTGAAACTCTAAGGGATGTAAAAGAGGAAGGTTAATAGAAATTTTAAGGGATAGCTTTATATTTCTCCATTGGAAAACAAGCCATATGCATAATAATTAAAAGCAAATTAACCCTCACTGTATTTTAACCAGCGTAAGTGAGAACTATTGTAATGTCTAGTTTTCTAAAACAATTAATTATTCTTTCTACAAAGACAAAGGCTCTTTCTAAGATGGCAAACCAGTTTTGGTTATAATTTTGTCACTCATAATATTTTAATAATACTTTGGGTTTTTGCTAAGGGTGCTGTTCCAGTTTGGAAGAAATTCCTTTCTGTATTTTCTATGGTGGATGAGGCAATTCAGACAAAGTTTCCCAGAATTTGTTTTCATGTAATCTAAAATCTAGTGCAAGTCTGAAACATGCATGTTGAAAAATGTTAATTAATGCCTGAAAGTGCAACTGCATGATGTGTGTAGGCTTGGGAACTGAAGAATTAAGTGCAAGATTTCAGACACAGGCATTAAATTTTGTTAAGATGCAGTTTCCAGTCCTAGAATTCTCATGTTTTTCCTTATGTATTCTTTTTCTTCACAATAACAAATTTCAAACAATGGTAATAACCATTAGGTGATATTTGTTTTAGAATGTCTTAAGTGTATGTGCTGCTTTGTTTTCTTAGGATGAAGTAAGCATTTGTACTTATGTGGCCAAAAGTTAACAAAATTAGATTTTTAATTTTCAGTTGAAGTAACTGAAAAACAATGCACAACATTAAGTGCGCAAGCTCCTATGAGTTCAGTAACGTTCAGCTGTTTTAATTTTCCTGAAATCTGGATGTCTAAGCTGATAAAATACTGTTTTTAAGCAACCCACAAGGCATGCCACGTCTCCAACACAGTGAGAGCAAACACCAAGGTTTTTATATTTAGGTACAGTTCCTTTTTGGGGTTTAATTTTAGTGGTGCATCAGAACTACTGCTGTGGTAATTAAGCCTCCATCTGGTTTGAGGGAAAGATACTGGTTTTTGAATATTCTCTTTGTGCTGGACAATAACATATGAGAATTTTACCTCATGCCCATGAAGGAGAATTAGCAGGTTCTCCTTTGGCACACGATTAGTCTTTCTCCCTGGGCTTAGTTAATTTTGTGCTGATAGAAGGTATCAGTGCAAGTAAGCCATGAGATAGCCTTTAATGTTATACAAATATGGCAATTTATAGAAAATATAGAATTCTCCTTTGTCATGTGAAGTCTGACATAGGTCTTTCATGAGGTATGAGCATAATGCAGTATTGGGGAGGTAACATTTACTATTTAACATGAT